>NC_092283.1:0-92500 GCF_036320965.1 Panulirus ornatus
AAAAGAGGGCAAATGGAGAGTTGGGGGTGAGAGTGTATCACTAAATTTTAGGGGGATACAACATGATTTTTGGAAGGAGGTAAATAAGGTGCTATGAGACAATCACGGGGAATAAATGGGAACATCGGTGGGGGCAAATAGGAGGGTAATAACATGTAGTGTAGAAGTGGAGAGGGAGATAGGTGAGTATATTTGGGCTATAGATAGGGTTGTGTGGTGGGGGTGGATGTGTTGGAAATGAGGATGTTTGAGGACAATATATGGTGTGAGGTAGTTTTGATCAAGTTAGTAATGAACGGGTGAGGGAAGATGTGTGGTAATAAAAGAGTTGGTTGAGGAGCAGAAGAAGGTGGTTTGAAATGGTTGGTCACATGGTGAGTATGAGTGAGGGAAATATGACAAAGAGGATATTGTGTCAGAGGGTGGAGGGAACAAGATAGTGGGAGACAAATTGGAGGTGGTAAGGGGGAATTTGGGTGAAAATGATTTTCAGCGATCGGGGCTTGAAATCGATAACAGGAGGGTGAAAGGCACACAAGGAATAGAGTGAATTGGAATAATGTGGTATACTGGGGTCAACATGCCGTCAATGGATTGGTAAATCATGGAAAGTTTTGTGGGGCCTGGATGTGGAAAGGGAGCTGTGTTTTCGGTGCATTACACATGACAGCTAGAGACTGAGTGTGAATGAATGTGGCCTTTTGTCCTTTCCTAGCGCTACCTCATGGGGGGAGGGGGGATGCTATTTCATGTGTGGCGGGGTGGCAACAGGAATGAATAAAAGCAGCAAGTATGAATTATGTACATGTATATGTCTGTGTATGTATATATATGTATACTTTAAAATGTATAGGTATGTATATATGCATGTGTGGATGAGTATGTATATACATGTGTATGTGGGTGGGTTGGGCCATTCTTTTTCATCTGTTTCCTTGGGCTACCTCGCTAACGCGGGAGACAGAGACAAAGTATAATAAATATATATAAATAAAGTTAACCTGAAATGATTTTCAGACATATCCCCAGTAAAACAAGAAGTGATATTTTACCAAGGGTCAAATTAAACACTTTGTAAATGAAACTGAGGGAATAGACCACCTAAACTACTATGAAAGATTTAAGAACTGTAACTTTACAGTCTTGAAAGAAGGAAAAAGATAACCATTGCAATGACAGAGGGGCAAAAGATTAGATATAAGAACCTCACATAATGATTAAAAATGTACAAAGGAACATGTCCGGAATATACCAAACAAAAAGATAGGAATCCACTGCAAAAAAATTTATTTTTTTTTTATTTTTTTATTATAATTTGTCGCTGTCTCCCGAGTTTGCGTGGGTTTGGCGCAAGGAAACGACGGAAGAATATGGCTCCAATACCCCCCCAATACACATTGTTATATACATACGTCCACACACGCTAATATTACATACCTACACAGCTTTCATGGGATTATACCCCATGACGCTTCACATGCCTTGAAGTCATTCCACTGAAGCAAGTCAACAGGGTATACCACATCGCTCATTCATCTATTCTTGCCCTCTATCACCCTCCTGCATGTTCAGCCGAATTCACACAAATTCTTTTTCACTCCATCTTCCACCTTCCATTTGGTCTCCTCTTTCTCCTCGTTCCCTCCACCTCCGACACATATATCCTCTTGGTCAATCTTTCCTCACTCATTTCTCCATGTGCCCAAAACCACTTCAAAACACCCTCTTCTGCTCTCTCAACCACGCTTTTTTATTTCCACACATCTCTCTTACCCTTACGTTACTCACTCGATCAAACCACCTCACACCACACATTGTCCTCAAACATCTCATTTCCAGCACATCCATCCTCCTGCGCACAACTCTATCCATAGCCCACGCCTCGCAACCATACAACATTGTTGGAACCACTATTCCTTCAAACATACCCATTTTTGCTTTCCGAGATAATGTTCTCGACTTCCACACATTCTTCAAGGCCCCCAGAATTTTCGCCCCCTCCCCACCCTATGATCCATTTCCGCTTCCATGGTTCCATCCGCTGCCAGATCCACTCCCAGATATCTAAAACACTTCACTTCCTCCAGTTTTTCTCCATTCAAACTCACCTCCAATTGACTTGACCCTCAACTCTACTGTACCTAATAACCTTGCTCTTATTCACATTTACTCTTAACTTTCTTCTTCCACACACTTTACCAAACTCAGTCACCAGCTTCTGCAGTTTCTCACATGAATCAGCAACCAGCGCTGTATCATCAGCGAACAACAACTGACTCACTTCCCAAGCTCTCTCATCCCAACAGGACTTCATACTTGCCCTCTTTCCAAAACTCTTGCATTTACCTCCCTAACAACCTCATCCATAAACAAATTAAACAACCATGGAGGAAATCACACACCCCTGCCGCAAACTACATTCACTGAGAACCAATCACTTTCCTCTCTTCCTACACGTACACATGCCTTACATCCTCAATAAAAAACTTTTCACTGCTTCTAACAACTTTCCTCCCACACCATATATTCTTAATACCTTCCACAGAGCATCTCTATCAACTCTATCATTGAGCTTCTCCAGATCCATAAATGCTACATACAAATCCATTTGCTTTTCTAAGTATTTCTCACATACATTCTTCAAAGCAAACACTTGATCCACACATCCTCTACCACTTCTGAAACCACACTGCTCTTCCCCAATCTGTGCTCTGTACATGCCTCCCCCTATTCAGTCAATACCCTCCCATATAATTTACCAGGAAATACTCAACAAACTTATACCTCTGTAATTTGAGCACTCACTCTTATCCCCTTTGTCTTTGTACAATGGCACTATGCACGCATTCCACCAATCCTCAGGCACCTCACCATGAGTCATACATACATTAAGTAACCTTACCAACCAGTCAACAATACAGTCACCCCCTTTTTTAATAAATTCCACTGCAATACCATCCAAACCTGCGCCTTGCCGGCTTTCATCTTCCGCAAAGCTTTCACTACCTCTTCTCTGTTTACCAAATCATTTTCCCTAACCCTCTCACTTTGCACACCACCTCGACCAAAACACCCTATATCTGCCACTCTATCATCTAACACATTCAACAAACCTTCAAAATACTCACTCCATCTCCTTCTCACATCACCACTACTTGTTATCACCTCCCATTTGCGCCCTTCACTGAGTTCCATTTGCTCCCTTGTCTTACGCACTTTATTTACCTCCTTCCAGAACATCTTTTTATTCTCCTAAAATTTTAATGATACTCTCTCACCCCAACTCTCATTTGCCCTTTTTTTCACCTCTTGCACCTTTCTCTTGACCTCCTGTCTCTTTCTTTTATACATCTCCACTCAATTGTATTTTTCCCTGCAAAAATCGTCAAATGCCTCTTCTCTTCTCTTTCACTAATACTCTTACTTCTTCATCCCACCACTCACTACCCTTTCTAATCAACCACCTCCCACTCTTCTCATGCCACAAGCATCTTTTGCGCAATCCATCACTGATTCCCTAAATACATCCCATTCCTCCCCCACTCCCCTTACTTCCATTGCTCTCACCTTTTTCCATTCTGTACTCAGTCTCTCCTGGTACTTCCTCACACAGGTCTCCTTCCCAAGCTCACTTACTCTCACCACCCTCTTCACCCCAACATTCACTCTTCTTTTTCTGAAAACCCATACAAATCTTCACCTTAGCCTCCACAAGATAATGATCAGACATCCCTCCAGTTGCACTCTCAGCACATTAACATCCAAAAGTCTCTCTTTCGCACGCCTGTCAATTAACACGTAATCCAATAACGCTCTCTGGCCATCTCTCCTACTTACATAAGTATACTTATGTATTTCTTGCTTTTTTAAACCGGGTATTCCCAATCATCAGTCCTTTTTCAGCACATAAATTTCTACAAGCTATTCACCATTTCCATTTACACATGAACACCCATGTATACCAATTATTCCCTCAACTGCCACATTACTCACCTTTGCATTCAAATCACCCATCACTATAACCCGGTCTCGTGCATCAAACCACTAACACACTCATTCAGCAGCTCCCAAAACACTATGCTCTCATGATTCTTTCTTCTCATGCCCAGGTGCATATGCACCAATAATCACCCACCTCTCTCCATCAACTTTCAGTTTTACCAATTTAATCGAGAATTTACTTTCTTACATTCTTCACAATACTCCACAACCCCTGTTTCAGGAGTATTGCTACTCCTTCCTTGCTCTTGTCCTCTCACTAACCCCTGACTTTACTCCCCAAAACATTCCCAGACATTTCACTCAGAGCAAAACATCCAGGTTCCTTTCCTCAACATACTACCTATCTCTCCTTTTTTCACATCTTGGTTACATCCACACACATTTAGAAAACCCCCACTCTGAGCCTTCGAGGAGGATGAGCACTCCCCGCGTGACTCCTTCTTCTGTTTCCTTTTAGAAAGTTCATACAAGGAGGGAGGATTTCTGGCCCCCCGCTCCCGTCCCCTCTAGTCGCTTTCTACGACAGCGAGGATACGTGGGAAGTATTCTTCACCCCTATCCCCAGGATAATATACATATATATATACATATACAATACACATACACATACATATGCACATTTTACAACACACACACACATACATATATATACATATGAAAAATGTAAGAAACAATTTAGAAAACTGAAACTTCTAGCTTGAAATGAATGAAAAAATGAATGTCACATAATGGTTCAACCTCTGGCTATGGAAAAAGGAAATGTATAATTTATTTACACAAAGTCAATAGCAGTTCTCATCAATTTAACCACTGTATCAATAAGCTTCAATGTCTAAGCTACATTTTTTTTTCCAATTTCACTATTTTCTTGTCAAAACACCTTTGTATGAAAACTATGACTCCAGTAACACAACTATAAACATTTACTTCCCCTTTAAAAAAAGTTCTGGGGAAGTCGGGTCTCGATACCTGCAGGAAACTCTACCACCGGGCGAGGTTTGTGTTGCAATGGTTCCCTAATAGTATTCTATTATGTCAGGAGTATTCAACCAGACAACATAAGACTGAGAGTTACTAATAATGTATGGCTGCAAGGGGCAACAGCACTAAAAAATACAAGATATGCAATGAATGCTACATACTAGCCTTGCTTTGGAAATCATCACATGTACTTGTGTGTAGGAACTATGAGAGGCAGTTCTACTTGAATGAGTCTTCATCATTATTTTTACTTGCTCAAGTTCATTAAACTCCCTGAGGGTTATAAATTATCTTTGAATAATGTTATTAAAATTTTTTCTGATATCAGTTTCCCCATTATGAACTTGTTAAATGGACTATCACTGACATTGTTTGAAGCTTTAAGTTGTCCTTTATTAAGAGGGCCAAGCCTCCTCCTCTTACTTTGGCTTCTCTTTCCATCCTTGCTATCATGTAACCCATAGGAACGATTTGGTTAACTTTATTTCTTGGGTAAATTATGTCTCAAATTCATCACTATCTGGGGGTTTTTTTCCCTTGTTCTGTCTTTTTAACTGGCATTCATAAATATTAATTTCAGTTCATACATCAGCATACTTGCAATACCCCTCTCTGGAGGGGCTGATCTAAAGTCCCATCTTTTTTGATATTCCCCATTTTTTTCGGTTTTCTTTACTTTTCTCGTTTTTCTTCTGTGAGCCACTTTTCATGAAAACCCTTCTGAACTCATCATGGTCATCAGATTTTTGGTCTGTTTTAGTACAATCCATGAAACAGGATTTGCCCTGTAAAGGAAATTTACCAAAAAAATTTTTGTAATTGGACAATTTACTGACAACAGTCTGGTGCTGAAAACTTACATACAATTTTTACATGTGAGATCAAAAGAAGGTATCCCCATAACTCCAAAAATTCAAGTGGATGTGAATACCCATACTTTTTCATATGAAGTGTTCACATGAATCTGAACTGAATATCATACTTATTCTAAAGCCATGTGTACAAAATATGAATTGTAAGGAAAGCATTGATGCTTGGGAAATGAATATATAGACAGATTAGAGAGGAATGATTTAATAATATAAACATAAATCTTAATAGTGATGCTTAAAGGACCAGTATATCATATCATCCCATGTATTACCAACACACATTATCTTACAAGGAGTCCTCATACCTATATTATCTGGAGGCAAAGGTAATGCTAGTAGTTTACTATATAAAGGTCACTGACACCCAAAATTCCTGCACTGACAAGCTACCTGAGTCTGAAGCAATGTTTAAGTCTGAATTACCATGTGACTCAATTCCTAGTTAGTGGCATGCTTATGAAATACATAATCACATTAACAAAATGAAGTATGAAAAGATTCCTTTCAACACTATGAAAATTAAAACTTTATAATATTCCAAAACAAGAATTTTCTCCTTCTACAGAGAGGCAAAATAAGGATGAGGTAAAGAATAACGGAAGGGAGGAAAGATAGATCATTGAAAAACAGGAATATTGCCATACCAGGCTATCATTTCATCACTGATATACAAAGGAAACTGGAACCAGTAATACTCTTTACTTAATAGTTGGAATAGAACGTAAAAAAGCCATCTAACTTTCTTCACACTTGTGTGTGTATATTCTAATAATCGATTGTGATTAGATTCTTATTTACTAGATGTGAACAAAATGACAGTCTACTTCTGATATACTACAAGATCTGGGAAAAAGATGATGCAATCTGTAATTCTCCTTAACAAAATGACTGAATTTAACAAAGTTAATGTTAACTTGGATCTTAAGCAGATTTATGAATGTCCAGTGCTTCTTTTAAAAACAAAGAAAAATAATTTCAAATATTTGTAAAGTGTCTGGATAATTCAACATTTTCCTCTTTTTGGTTATGGTGTACATGAACCCAGAATGTCAATGACAGTTCCACAAACACTGCATGACGCTAAGAAGATTCCTACCAATCTACATTAGGCTTCTGCTCTTATCAAGATGTTAGATACATGATAAAACAGATTACATTACTATATATTACACCTGTTGCTACTGCCAACATGAACTGATTACTTAGACAACACCATTCATTACTCAACTTCATTATATTTACAGAAATTTGATATTTAGTCTGTTCTTATCTATCAATTATCTAAATCTAATGCCTGTTCCCTTCTGAAACTCACTCTTGGGGGTGGCCACAGTAATGGAGTCTCCTATAACGAGTGAACTCCAGTGCTGCTCTTAGTCTTTATGTCTGTTCTTATCTGAAAGTTTCCATTATATTTTCACAACATTACAGTGTAAAAGCTTTGGATAATCCAACGTTAGTAATAAAGTCTTTTTTGCAACACTTGAGCCATACAAACCTCCAACACCTTTCATGAATATGGATTACTGGAGAGTCTCAGTAACTTCTTGTAATACAGCAGGGTGTTCTGAAACGACTTTTGAATGTATGACAGCTAAACATTCATCAGTTCTAACATCCCTCTTCACTCTTGCTCATTCCTCATTCTTTTCTGTTTCATCCTTAGTCTTCCATGTAGCTGATTTTCATTTCTACCAATTGGAGTGATTAAGAATTCTTGTAACATCTGTTTTCTATATCACATCCACCCCTAAGGCCAGTATAATTTTCTTCATTTGCAATGGCATTCATACTTCAATGTTTTCAAATTTCTTTATTCTTCATCTCATCTTTTCAGACTTTTGGCTCTTCAAGAAGTTAACTCAACTACTTGCACTATACCAGGTACCTCTAATGTTATAGCCCCATTTCTCATTTGCTTACATAAAAATTTTCTCTTCTTTCAACAGCTTCAATAAATTCATGTCTTTCAACAAATAATGTCCTCAGTTCAACTGATGTCATTGGAAATAATCAAAAGACAACTACTTGGTGTTACTGGTTTTACCATAAGCTTTTCCTAAAACATGTCATTTGCCAAAACCATTAGTCCTTAAATTACCAGCATATACAGACTACCAAAAAACTTTGAGCACTTTAATTCCCTTTTGAAGTTCATACCATAATTCAACTATTCTTACTACTCCAATAATGAACCAGTAATTACAGTGACATGATTGCTTTGTTTTATCCAATTTTAGCCATAAACCAATCACTAATTCCTGTAATTATTTGTACATATGTTCTTTGAAGAAAACCTGCAGTTCCTCCAGCAAATACCTTTCAAGCTGTAAACTATCAAAATTATGCACAAGGGGAGAAAGAATACTTCCCATGTATCCCTGCGTGTCGTGAGAAGGGACTAAAAGGGGAGGAGCGGGTGGCTGGAAATTTCCCCTCTCGTTTTTTTTTTTTAATTTTCCAAAAGAAGGAACAGAGAAGGGGGCCAGGTGAGGATTTTCCTCTAAGGCCCAGTCCTCTGTTCTTAACGCTACCTCGCAAAACGCGGGAATGGCGAATCGTATGAAAAAAAAAAAAAAACTTCTTCATTTTTGCCACAACCTCTTCCAATTATGGCACACACCTTTTCCAGTTAAAAACCCCACACCCTCTTCCATCTTGCTTTCTCACTTTCTTGTCAGACAAAAACTTTGGGGATTCTTTTAAATTCCCATTTCATCACATAACTCCTCCTGTTCATTTTTCACTAAACCAAAAGTGTGCTTGAAACTTGTAATACTACCATTACCGCTGGACATCTGACATCGTCTTTCAGTGGCAATCTTTTGTTAATATAATGGAGAGTTTTCAACCAAACAAATCCCAACAATAAACCATCCATGTTTATATATTTAACAGGAAAATTTTGTAGTTTCATTTTTCTATGGTAATTGAGATGGGGACAGGCAATTACTATGCTAAAACAAAAGGGCCCTTACAAATTAAAATATATATCTTACCCCTTTCCCCCCATGAGTCCCATCTAAACCCTTTTGAGGCTCTTGGGAGCACTAAGGAAGCTAGGCCTCATCCAATGTTCAGGACCCCAAGTCATACAGTGTTGTGATGTGATTTTATGTGCATAGCTGCAATGAGTTTGTAATAGCTTTTTATGAAAAGCTGCACTTTGGGTATGGGGATATGTTTAAACAGTGTGTGTAGTGTTAAATTTATGGGGGATTCCTGACCCTAAACAAGTGAAGCTAGTGTTGATGTCTGTCTAGGTTTAATTTTGGTTTCTGATTGGGTGTATGTTGTTGGCTGGTGTTTAGTGGTTATTGGGTTTTCTGAAACGTATATTTTTTTTTGTCAGTACTTTTTTGGGAGTGAGGGATCTCTGATGATATGTTTTAAATTTTTAAATTAAAAACCCTTCAATTGTCATCTTAAACCCCTAGGGATTTAAAACTAATGATGCGCTTCCTCAGCTGCTCCCACAACACTTGCCTTTCATCTAACCTTATTCTCTTGGCCGGTGCATAAAACCCATCACCTATCTCTTTACAACCCACTTTCACCTTTTTCCCACCATCAATCTGGAACTCACTTCCCTACATCTTTCCCCACATTCCCCTAACTCCTGCTTGATAAGTACTGCTACCCCTTCTTCAGCTCTTGCCAAACAAAACCAATCCCGACATTCCCAAAACCACTCTTTGCTCGACCTTTGTTTCACTCAAAGGCCAGAAAAGGGATCCAGGTTGTTTTTCCCTTTGACATACTGGGCTATCTTTTTTTTTCTCATTTTGGTTACATTCAAAACATTCAGATTCCCCAGCCCCAGTTTTTTTCTCTTCCCGCTTGAAAAAAAAAAATGCAGGGGTGGAGGAGGTTTCCGACCCTCACCCTGTCACTCTTTGTAGTCTTCTACGACCACGTAGGGAATACAGAGGCAAATTTTTTCTCCTGGGATAGTATATATATAATTATTAATTATTTATTATATATATATATATATATTTATATATATATATATATTATATAATTATTTTTTTTTTATTTTTTTTATTATAATTTGTCGCTGTCTCCCGCGTTTGCGAGGTAGCGCAAGGAAACAGACGAAAGAAATGGCCCAACCCCCCCATACACATGTATATACATACGTCCACACACGCAAATATACATACCTACACAGCTTTCCATGGTTTACCCCAGACGCTTCACATGCCTTGATTCAATCCACTGACAGCACGTCAACCCCGGTATACCACATCGCTCCAATTCACTCTATTCCTTGCCCTCCTTTCACCCTCCTGCATGTTCAGGCCCCGATCACACAAAATCTTTTTCACTCCATCTTTCCACCTCCAATTTGGTCTCCCTCTTCTCCTCGTTCCCTCCACCTCCGACACATATATCCTCTTGGTCAATCTTTCCTCACTCATTCTCTCCATGTGCCCAAACCACTTCAAAACACCCTCTTCTGCTCTCTCAACCACGCTCTTTTTATTTCCACACATCTCTCTTACCCTTACGTTACTCACTCGATCAAACCACCTCACACCACACATTGTCCTCAAACATCTCATTTCCAGCACATCCATCCTCCTGCGCACAACTCTATCCATAGCCCACGCCTCGCAACCATACAACATTGTTGGAACCACTATTCCTTCAAACATACCCATTTTTGCTTTCCGAGATAATGTTCTCGACTTCCACACATTCTTCAAGGCCCCCAGAATTTTCGCCCCCTCCCCCACCCTATGATCCATTTCCGCTTCCATGGTTCCATCCGCTGCCAGATCCACTCCCAGATATCTAAAACACTTCACTTCCTCCAGTTTTTCTCCATTCAAACTCACCTCCCAATTGACTTGACCCTCAACTCTACTGTACCTAATAACCTTGCTCTTATTCACATTTACTCTTAACTTTCTTCTTCCACACACTTTACCAAACTCAGTCACCAGCTTCTGCAGTTTCTCACATGAATCAGCAACCAGCGCTGTATCATCAGCGAACAACAACTGACTCACTTCCCAAGCTCTCTCATCCCCAACAGACTTCATACTTGCCCCTCTTTCCAAAACTCTTGCATTTACCTCCCTAACAACCTCATCCATAAACAAATTAAACAACCATGGAGACATCACACACCCCTGCCGCAAACCTACATTCACTGAGAACCAATCACTTTCCTCTCTTCCTACACGTACACATGCCTTACATCCTCAATAAAAACTTTTCACTGCTTCTAACAACTTTCCTCCCACACCATATATTCTTAATACCTTCCACAGAGCATCTCTATCAACTCTATCATATGCCTTCTCCAGATCCATAAATGCTACATACAAATCCATTTGCTTTTCTAAGTATTTCTCACATACATTCTTCAAAGCAAACACCTGATCCACACATCCTCTACCACTTCTGAAACCACACTGCTCTTCCCCAATCTGATGCTCTGTACATGCCTCCCCCCTATTCAGTCAATACCCTCCCATATAATTTACCAGGAATACTCAACAAACTTATACCTCTGTAATTTGAGCACTCACTCTTATCCCCTTTGTCTTTGTACAATGGCACTATGCACGCATTCCGCCAATCCTCAGGCACCTCACCATGAGTCATACATACATTAAGTAACCTTACCAACCAGTCAACAATACAGTCACCCCCTTTTTTAATAAATTCCACTGCAATACCATCCAAACCTGCTGCCTTGCCGGCTTTCATCTTCCGCAAAGCTTTCACTACCTCTTCTCTGTTTACCAAATCATTTTCCCTAACCCTCTCACTTTGCACACCACCTCGACCAAAACACCCTATATCTGCCACTCTATCATCTAACACATTCAACAAACCTTCAAAATACTCACTCCATCTCCTTCTCACATCACCACTACTTGTTATCACCTCCCCATTTGCGCCCTTCACTGAAGTTCCCATTTGCTCCCTTGTCTTACGCACTTTATTTACCTCCTTCCAGAACATCTTTTTATTCTCCCTAAAATTTAATGATACTCTCTCACCCCAACTCTCATTTGCCCTTTTTTTCACCTCTTGCACCTTTCTCTTGACCTCCTGTCTCTTTCTTTTATACATCTCCCACTCAATTGCATTTTTTCCCTGCAAAAATCGTCCAAATGCCTCTCTCTTCTCTTTCACTAATACTCTTACTTCTTCATCCCACCACTCACTACCCTTTCTAATCAACCCACCTCCCACTCTTCTCATGCCACAAGCATCTTTTGCGCAATCCATCACTGATTCCCTAAATACATCCCATTCCTCCCCCACTCCCCTTACTTCCATTGCTCTCACCTTTTTCCATTCTGTACTCAGTCTCTCCTGGTACTTCCTCACACAGGTCTCCTTCCCAAGCTCACTTACTCTCACCACCCTCTTCACCCCAACATTCACTCTTCTTTTCTGAAAACCCATACAAATCTTCACCTTAGCCTCCACAAGATAATGATCAGACATCCCTCCAGTTGCACCTCTCAGCACATTAACATCCAAAAGTCTCTCTTTCGCACGCCTGTCAATTAACACGTAATCCAATAACGCTCTCTGGCCATCTCTCCTACTTACATAAGTATACTTATGTATATCTTGCTTTTTAAACCAGGTATTCCCAATCATCAGTCCTTTTTCAGCACATAAATCTACAAGCTCTTCACCATTTCCATTTACAACACTGAACACCCCATGTATACCAATTATTCCCTCAACTGCCACATTACTCACCTTTGCATTCAAATCACCCATCACTATAACCCGGTCTCGTGCATCAAAACCACTAACACACTCATTCAGCAGCTCCCAAAACACTTGCCTCTCATGATCTTTCTTCTCATGCCCAGGTGCATATGCACCAATAATCACCCACCTCTCTCCATCAACTTTCAGTTTTACCCATATTAATCGAGAATTTACTTTCTTACATTCTATCACATACTCCACAACTCCTGTTTCAGGAGTATTGCTACTCCTTCCCTTGCTCTTGTCCTCTCACTAACCCCTGACTTTACTCCCCAGACATTCCCAGACATTTCACTCAGAGCCAAAACATCCAGGTTCCTTTCCTCAAACATACTACCTATCTCTCCTTTTTTCACATCTTGGTTACATCCACACACATTTAGACACCCCACTCTGAGCCTTCGAGGAGGATGAGCACTCCCCGCGTGACTCCTTCTTCTGTTTCCCATTTTAGAAAGTTCATACAAGGAGGATTTCTGGCCCCCCGCTCCCGTCCCCTCTAGTCGCTTTCTACGACAAGCGAGGAATACGTGGGAAGTATTCTTTCACCCCTATCCCCAGGGATAATATACATATATATATACATATACACATACACATACACATACATATGCACATATACACACACACACACATACATATATATACATATGAAAAATGTAAGAAACAATTTAGAAAACTGAAACTTCTAGCTTGAAATGAATGAAAAAATGAATGTCACATAATGGTTCAACCTCTGGCTATGGAAAAAGGAAATGTATAATTTATTTACACAAACGTCAATAGCAGTTCTCATCAATTTAACCACTGTATCAATAAGCTTCAATGTCTAAGCTACATTTTTTTTCCAATTTCACTATTTTCTTGTCAAAACACCATGTATGAAAACTATCACTCCAGTAACACAACTATAAACATTTACTTCCCCTTTAAAAAAAGTTCTGGGGAAGTCTGTCTCGATACACTGCAGGAAACTCTACCACCTGGCGAGGTTTGTGTTGCAATGGTTCCCTATAGTATTCTATTATGTCAGGAGTATTCAACCAGATCAACATAAGACTGAGAGTTACTAATAATGTATGGCTGCAAGGGGCAACAGCACTAAAAAATACAAGATATGCAATGAATGCTACATACTAGCCTTGCTTTGGCAATCATCACATGTACTTGTGTGTAGGAACTATGAGAGGCAGTTCTACTTGAATGAGTCTTCATCATTATTTTATACTTGCTCAAGTTCATTAAACTCCCTGAGGGTTATAAATTATCTTTGAATAATGTTATTAAAATTTTTTCTGATATCAGTTTCCCCATTATGAACTTGTTAAATGGACTATCCACTGACATTGTTTGAAGCTTTAAGTTGTCCTTTATTAAGAGGGCCAAGCCTCCTCCTCTTACTTTGGCTTCTCTTTCCATCCTTGCTATCATGTAACCCATAGGAACGATTTGGTTAACTTTATTTCTTGGGTAAATTATGTCTCAACTTCATCACTATCTGGGTTTGTTTCCCTTGTTCTGTCTTTTTAACTGGCATTCATAAATATTAATTTCAGTTCTACATCAGCACTACTTGCAATACCCCCTCTCTGGAGGGGCTGATCTAAAGTCCTATCTTTTTTGATATCCCCCATTTTTTCGGTTTTCTTTACTTTTCTCGTTTTTCTTCTGTGAGCCACTTTTCATGAAAACCCTTCTGAACTCATCATGGTCATCAAGATTTTTGGTCTGTTTTAGTACAATCCATGAAACAGGATTTGCCATGTAAAGGAAATTTACCAAAAAAATTTTTGTAATTGGACAATTTACTGACAACAGTCTGGTGCTGAAATACTTACATACAATTTTTACATGTGAGATCAAAAGAAGGTATCCCCATAACTCCAAAAATTTCAAGTAGATGTGAATACCCATACTTTTTCATATGAAGTGTTCACATGAATCTGAACTGAATATCATACTTATTCTAAAGCCATGTGTACAAAATATGAATTGTAAGGAAAGCATTGATGCTTGGGAAATGAATATATAGACAGATTAGAGAGGAATGATTTAATAATATAAACATAAATCTTAATAGTGATGCTTAAAGGACCAGTATATCATATCATCCCATGTATTACCAACACACATTATCTTACAAAGGAGTCCTCATACCTATATATCTGGAGGCAAAGGTAATGCTAGTTACTATAAAGAGTCACTGACACAATATTCCTGCACTGACAAGCTACCTGAGTCTGAAGCAAATGTTTAAGTCTGAATTACCATGTGACTCAATTCCTAGTTAGTGGCATGCTTATGAAATACATAATCACATTAACAAAATGAAGTATGAAAAGATTCCTTTCAACACTATGAAAATAAAACTTTATAATATTCCAAAACAAAGAATCTCTCCTTCTACAGAGAGGCAAAATAAGGATGAGGTAAAAGAATAACAGGAAGGGAGGAATGATAGATCATTGAAAAACAGGAATATTGCCATACCAGGCTATCATTTCATCACTGATATACAAAGGAAACTGGAACCAGTAATACTCTTTACTTAATAGTTGGAATAGACGTAAAAAAGCCATCTAACATTCTTCACACTGTGTGTATATTCTAATAATCGATTGTGATTAGATTCTTATTTATAGATGTGAACAAAATGACAGTCTACTTCTGATATACTACAAGATCTGGGAAAAAGATGATGCAATCTGTAATTCTCCTTAACAAAATGACTGAAATTTAACAAAGTCTAATGTAACTTGGATCTTAAGCAGATATATGAATGTCCAGTGCTTCTTTTAAAAACAAAGAAAAATAATTTCAAATATTTGTAAAGTGTCTGGATAATTCAACATTTTCCTCTTTTTGGTTATGGTGTACATGAACCCAGAATGTCAATGACAGTTCCACAAACACTGCATGACGCTAAGAAGATTCCTACCAATCTACATTAGGCTTCTGCTCTTACTCAAGATGTTAGATACATGATAAAACAGATTACATTACTATATATTACACCTGTTGCTACTGCCAACATGAACTGATTACTTAGACAACACCATTCATTACTCAACTTCATTATATTTACAGAAATTTGATATTTAGTCTGTTCTTATCTATCAATCTATCTACATATCTAATGCCTGTTCCCTTCTGAAACTCACTCTTGGGGGTGGCCACAGTAATGGAGTCTCCATAACGAGTGAACTCCAGTGCTGCCTCTTAGTCTTTATGTCTGTTCTTTATCTGAAAGTTTCCTTATATTTTCACAACATTACAGTGTAAAAGCTTTGGGATAATCCAAAGTTAGTAATAAAGTCTTTTTGCAACACTGAGCCATACAAACCTCCAACACCTTTCATGAATATGGATTACTGGAGAGTCTCAGTAACTTCTTGTAATACAGCAGGGTGTTCTGAAACGAACTTTTGAATGTATGACAGCTAAACATTCATCAGTTCTAACATCCCTCTCTCACTCTTGCTCATTCCTCATTCTTTTCTGTTTCATCCTTAGTCTTCCATGTAGCTGATTTTCATTCTCCCAATTGAGTGATTAAGAAATTCTTGTAACATCTGTTTTCTATATCACATCCACCCCTAAGGCCAGTATAATTTTCTTCATTTGCAATGGCATTCATACTTCAATGTTTTCAATTTTCTTTATTCTTCATCTCATCTTTTCAGACTTTTGGCTCTTCAAGAAGTTAAACTCAACTACTTGCACTATACCAGGTACCTCTAATGTTATAGCCCCATTTCTCATTTGCTTACATAAAATTTTCTCTTCTTTCAACAGCTTCAATAATTCATGTCTTTCAACAAATAATGTCCTCAGTTCAACTGATGTCATTGAAATAATCAAAAGACAACTACCTTGGTGTTACTGGTTTTACCAATAAGCTTTTCCTAAAACAGTCATTTGCCAAAACCATTAGTCCTTAAATTACCAGCATATACAGACTACCAAAACTTTGAGCACTTTAATTCCCTTTTGAAAGTTCATACCATAATTCAACTATTCTTACTACTCCAATAATGAAACCAGTAATTACAGTGACACTGAATGGCTTGTTTTATCCAATTTTAGCCATAAACCAATCACTAATTCCTGTAATTATTTGTACATATGTTCTTTGAAGAAAACCTGCAGTTCCTCCAGCAAATACCTTTCAAGCTGTAAACTATCAAAATTATGCACAAGGGGAGAAAGAATACTTCCCATGTATTCCCTGCGTGTCGTAGAAGGCGACTAAAAGGGGAGGGAGCGGGTGGCTGGAAATTCTCCCCTCTCGTTTTTTTTTTTTAATTTTCCAAAAGAAGGAACAGAGAAGGGGGCCAGGTGAGGATTTTCCCTCTAAGGCCCAGTCCTCTGTTCTTAACGCTACCTCGCAAACGCGGGAAATGGCGAATCGTATGAAAAAAAAAAAAAAACTTCTTCCATTTATGCCACAAACCTCTTCCAATTATGGCACACACCTTTTCCAGTTAAGCCACACACCTCTTCCATCTTGCTTTCTCACTTTCTTGTCAGACAAAAACTTTGGCATCTCATTTTAAATTCCCATATCATCACATAACTCCTCCCTGTTCATTTTTCACTAAACCAAAAGTGAGCTTGAAACTTGTAATACTACCATTACCGCTGGACATCTGACATCGTTCTTTCAGTGAGCAATCTATTATGTTAATATAATGGAGAGTTTTCACCACAACAGTCCCAACAATAACCATCCATGTTCTATATATTTAACAGGAAATTACTGTAGTTTCATTTTTCTATGGTAATTGAGATGGCACAGGCAATTACATGCTCAATCAAGGCCATTACAAATTAAATATATATCTTACCTTCCTGCCCCATGAGTCCCATCTAACCTTATGAGGCTCTTGCAGCACTAAGGACCACAAGTCATACAGTGTTGTGATGTGATCTATGTGCATAGCTGCAACTGAGTAGTAATAGCTTTTTATGATAGCTGCACTTTGGGTATGTGATATGTTTAAACAGTGTGTGTAGTGTTAAAATGATGGGGGATTCCTGACCGTAAACAAGATGAAGCTAGTGTCTGATGTCTGTCTAGGTAATGTGGTTTCTGATTGATGTATGTCTGCTTGGCTGGTGTTTAGTGGTTATTGGGTTACATGAGCGTATATTTTTTTTGTCAGTACTTCTTGGGAGTTGAGGGATCTCTGAGTGAATGTTACTCACTTTTGCATTAAATCACCCTTCACTGTCATCTAACCTCTAGCATCAAAACTAATGATGCGCTTCCTCAGCTGCTCCCACAACACTTGCCTTTCATCAACCTTATTCTCATGGCCAGGTGCATAAACACCAATCACCCATCTCTCACAACCCACTTTCACCTTTACCCACATCAATCTGGAACTCACTTCCCTACACTCTTTCACACATTCCCATAACTCCTGCTTGATAAGTACTGCTACCCCTTCTTCAGCTCTTGCCATCACACCAATCCCTGACATTCCCAAACCACTCTTTGCTCGACCTTTGTTTCACTCAGAGCCAGAGCATCCAGGTTGTTTTCCTTAGACATACTGACTATCTTTTCTTTCTTCTCATTTTGGTTACATTCACACACATTCAGATACCCCAGCCTCAGGTTTCTTCTCTTCCAGCTTGAAAAAAAAAAATGCAGGGGATGGAGGAGGTTTCCAGACCCTCACCCTGTCACTCTTTGTAGTCTTCTACGACACGTAGGGAATACAGAGGCAAAATTCTTTCTCCCTGGGATAGTATATATATATATATATATATATATATATATATATATATATATATATATATATATTTTTTTTTTTCATACTATTCGCCATTTCCCGCGATAGCGAGGTAGCGTTAAGAACAGAGGACTGGGCCTTTGAGGGAATATCTTCTCCTGGCCACCTTCTCTGTTCCTTCTTTTGGAAAAAAAAAATATATATATATATAAATATATATATATATATATATATATATATATATATATATATATATATATATATATATTTTTTTTTTTTTTTTTTTTATACTTTCTCGCTGTCTCCCGCGTTTGCGAGGTAGCGCAAGGAAACAGACGAAAGAAATGGCCCAACCCCCCCCCCCCATACACATGTATATACATACGTCCACACACGCAAATATACATACCTACACAGCTTTCCATGGTTTATCCCAGACGCTTCACATGCCTTGATTCAATCCACTGACAGCACGTCAACCCCGGTATACCACATCGCTCCAATTCACTCTATTCCTCGCCCTCCTTTCACCCTCCTGCATGTTCAGGCCCCGATCACACAAAATCTTTTTCACTCCATCTTTCCACCTCCAATTTGGTCTCCCTCTTCTCCTCGTTCCCTCCACCTCCGACACATATATCCTCTTGGTCAATCTTTCCTCACTCATTCTCTCCACGTGCCCAAACCACTTCAAAACACCCTCTTCTGCTCTCTCTCAACCACGCTCTTTTTATTTCCACACATCTCTCTAACCCTTACGTTACTCACTCGATCAAACCACCTCACACCACACATTGTCCTCAAACATCTCATTTCCAGCACATCCATCCTCCTGCGCACAACTCTATCCATAGCCCACGCCTCGCGACCATACAACATTGTTGGAACCACTATTCCTTCAAACATACCCATTTTTGCTTTCCGAGATAATGTTCTCGACTTCCACACATTCTTCAAGGCTCCCAGAATTTTCGCCCCCTCCCCCACCCTATGATCCACTTCCGCTTCCATGGTTCCATCCGCTGCCAGATCCACTCCCAGATATCTAAAACACTTCACTTCCTCCAGTTTTTCTCCATTCAAACTCACCTCCCAATTGACTTGACCCTCAACCCTACTGTACCTAATAACCTTGCTCTTATTCACATTTACTCTTAACTTTCTTCTTCCACACACTTTACCAAACTCAGTCACCAGCTTCTGCAATTTCTCACATGAATCAGCCACCAGCGCTGTATCATCAGCGAACAACAACTGACTCACTTCCCAAGCTCTCTCATCCCCAACAGACTTCATACTTGCCCCTCTTTCCAAAACTCTTGCATTTACCTCCCTAACAACCCCATCCATAAACAAATTAAACAACCATGGAGACATCACACACCCCTGCCGCAAACCTACATTCACTGAGAACCAATCACTTTCCTCTCTTCCTACACGTACACATGCCTTACATCTTCGATAAAAACTTTTCACTGCTTCTAACAACTTTCCTCCCACACCATATATTCTTAATACCTTCCACAGAGCATCTCTATCAACTCTATCATATGCCTTCTCCAGATCCATAAATGCTACATACAAATCCATTTGCTTTTCTAAGTATTTCTCACATACATTCTTCAAAGCAAACACCTGATCCACACATCCTCTACCACTTCTGAAACCACACTGCTCTTCCCCAATCTGATGCTCTGTACATGCCTTCACCCTCTCAATCAATACCCTCCCATATAATTTCCCAGGAATACTCAACAAACTTATACCTCTGTAATTTGAGCACTCACTCTTATCCCCTTTGCCTTTGTACAATGGCACTATGCACGCATTCCGCCAATCCTCAGGCACCTCACCATGAGTCATACATACATTAAATAACCTTACCAACCAGTCAACAATACAGTCACCCCCTTTTTTAATAAATTCCACTGCAATACCATCCAAACCTGCTGCCTTGCCGGCTTTCATCTTCCGCAAAGCTTTCACTACCTCTTCTCTGTTTACCAAATCATTTTCCCTAACCCTCTCACTTTGCACACCACCTCGACCAAAACACCCTATATCTGCCACTCTATCATCAAACACATTCAACAAACCTTCAAAATACTCACTCCATCTCCTTCTCACATCACCACTACTTGTTATCACCTCCCCATTTGCGCCCTTCACTGAAGTTCCCATTTGCTCCCTTGTCTTACGCACTTTATTTACCTCCTTCCAGAACATCTTTTTATTCTCCCTAAAATTTAATGATACTCTCTCACCCCAACTCTCATTTGCCCTTTTTTTCACCTCTTGCACCTTTCTCTTGACCTCCTGTCTCTTTCTTTTATACATCTCCCACTCAATTGCATTTTTTCCCTGCAAAAATCGTCCAAATGCCTCTCTCTTCTCTTTCACTAATACTCTTACTTCTTCATCCCACCACTCACTACCCTTTCTAATCAACCCACCTCCCACTCTTCTCATGCCACAAGCATCTTTTGCGCAATCCATCACTGATTCCCTAAATACATCCCATTCCTCCCCCACTCCCCTTGCTTCCATTGTTCTCACCTTTTTCCATTCTGTACTCAGTCTCTCCTGGTACTTCCTCACACAGGTCTCCTTCTCAAGCTCACTTACTCTCGCCACCCTCTTCACCCCAACATTCACTCTTCTTTTCTGAAAACCCATACAAATCTTCACCTTAGCCTCCACAAGATAATGATCAGACATCCCTCCAGTTGCACCTCTCAGCACATTAACATCCAAAAGTCTCTCTTTCGCACGCCTGTCAATTAACACGTAATCCAATAACGCTCTCTGGCCATCTCTCCTACTTACATAAGTATACTTATGTATATCTCGCTTTTTAAACCAGGTATTCCCAATCATCAGTCCTTTTTCAGCACATAAATCTACAAGCTCTTCACCATTTCCATTTACAACACTGAACACCCCATGTATACCAATTATTCCCTCAACTGCCACATTACTCACCTTTGCATTCAAATCACCCATCACTATAACCCGGTCTCGTGCATCAAAACCACTAACACACTCATTCAGCTGCTCCCAAAACACTTGCCTCTCTTGATCTTTCTTCTCATGCCCAGGTGCATATGCACCAATAATCACCCACCTCTCTCCATCAACTTTCAGTTTTACCCATATTAATCGAGAATTTACTTTCTTACACTCTATCACATACTCCCACAACTCCTGTTTCAGGAGTATTGCTACTCCTTCCCTTGCTCTTGTCCTCTCACTAACCCCTGACTTTACTCCCCAGACATTCCCAAATATGTGTGTGTGTGTGTGTGTGTGTGTGTGTGTGTGTGTTGGGGTTCGAAAAAATGAGAGAAGCGAGAAAATACTGTTGTTGTTAATCGTACATACTAGAGATCATTATCTGATGATGATGTTCAGTGAGATTACCATGGTGGCCCATAGCCATGGTTTAACTAAAACCCCTTAATCTAGACATAAATGACCCAGCTAGGCCAATGGACTTCCAAGCATACTTTCACTACTCACTTCCCTGTAGGCTAAGGAAAACCCCTCGCAATGTTTTAAATGCCAAAGGTTTGGCCACGGTGAAAAGTCTTGTACTCTTTCAACTCATTGTGGAAAGTGTGTCAACGAGGACCACGTTGCTGACAATTGTACGGCCAAGGTGGTACTTTGCGTTAACCATGGGGGGAGGCAACCATCCAAGCTCGTACCTAGAATGTCTTCGGTACAAGTTTGAGAAGGAAGTCTGTACAGTTAAGGCAAAGGGGAACATTTGATGTGGTGAAGCAAGGAAGATGGTGAAGGAGACTCATGAGACTCCCAAACCCAATGAGTCCTATGCTATGGCATTAAAAAGTAAGCCTGTCATGGTCACAATTGCCAAGCAGACAACGCGAATTGCTGAACCACGACCCACGACTCCAGACGAACCCATAGCGAATCAGACCGACACTGACACTGACTGAAGGACTCTTACTCGAAAGCTACCTACTCTGTTCGCCAACAAATAGTGAAAGAGGACAAGGAGAAATTTGTAAAACTTTCAAAAGAAACTATGTCGCACGTAGTCGTTCATGTGTCTCCAGTGAGGAGGGCTATCTCGAAGAAGTCTTTCGTGATGGAATCAATGTACAAAAATGCTGTCTCCACTTTAGGAGCCAATCCCTTTCCAATAGATTCGCCCAAGTCCAAAAAATGGGCTCACAAAGCTGGCCGGCTAAAGAACTCTTAACCGACGCATTCAATATCATTCAGTCAAATTGTAGAGGTCTTAAGAATAAGCAAGCACAACTGTAACTGTTGCCTGCAATGTATAGGCCATCCGTTATTTGTCCACAAGAGACCAATCTGAACAGCACAGTCGAAGATTGTGCTGTTTTAGATAACTATCACCCGTATAGAAGAGATGAAGATCATGGGGTAGTCATCTATGTACACCAAAGTTTACCTCATACAGGAGTGACTTTAAATTCTACTCTAGAAGCTGTCGCATGTAGAGTAGAATTTAATAACACATACCTGGCCATTTGTTCAATTTACTGTCCCGGTTCCAATGCACTTGATGATGAGTTCACCTCACTTTTTAGTCAATTACCCAACACAAAATTAATTCTTGGAGATTTCAACGCTCATCATCATCAGTGGGGAAGTATACGGACAGACTCTCGTGGGAAACAAATGGTAAATCATATCGTCAATTCTAATCTCGCTCTTCTGAACGATGGTCGTGGAACTCTTGCAGATGATCGGACAGGAAACATCTCAGCCATCGACCAATCTTTGTCATCCCCAGGTATACTAAATGACGACTCCTTGGGAAGTGACCACTTTACAATCTGTCTTTCTTATACATGCGACAATATTATCAGACCATCTCCGTTTAGATTTAATTATGACAAAGCAGATTGGGGGTCATTCTCAAGACAATCCGGAGATGACATTGACACAAAGGTTAATATCGTAACTGATAACATCCTCGGGGCTGCTGAGGCCTGTATTCCTAAGATTCCTACAATATCCACAAAGCATAGAGCTCCTTGATGGACACCAGATTTCCGAAACGCACTTCGTGAGCGCAATAGGAGATACAGGATGTTCGACAAGCGAGGGCTTAGGCAAGAACAGGACGACAAGCCAAAAGAAGTTCCTGGAGTGGCTATGTTTCAACTGTCAATAAGGACTCACCCAGCTGTCAGGTCTGGTCCACAGTTAAGAAAATGACAAGAAAATTCAAACAACCCTCCTCCCAACTTACCACGACCCAATTGACATAGCCATAGCTATCGCCCGGAGATTCTTAGACATAGGTAGCTCGACCAATTACGGCTTTTACACCACAAACGTCAGGCTGAGCAAACAGTGACTGACTTTGCCACAGATGAAAATCTACCATTCAATAATTCGTTTACCTTTAAGGAATTACTTCTTGCCCTGAATTCCTGTAAAGGTTCCAGCGCGGGACCCAGCGGGATAACCTACGAGATGATTCAGCATTTTTGTCAGGCCAACCTGACTAAACTGTTAGCATTGCACAATGAGAAAAAGGGGAATGTGCCATAGCTTTCAACCTCGTATGCCTCCAAGAAAATATCCTGCCTGGCTACACCAACATATATATATATATATATATATATATATATATATATATATATATATATAAATATATATATATATATATATATATATATATATATATATATATATATATATATATATATATATATATATATATATTTTCTTTTTCTTTCAAACTATTCGCCATTTCCCGCATTAGCGAGGTAGCGTTAAGAACAGAGGACTGGGCCTTTGAGGGAATACCCTCACCTGGCCCAATTCTCTGTTCCTTCTTTTGAAAAAAAAAAAAAAAAAAAAAAAAAAAAAAAACGAGAGGGGAGGATATCTAGCCCCCCGCTCCCTCCCCTTTTAGTCGCCTTCTACGACACGCAGGGAATACGTGGGAAGTATTCTTAATCCCCTATCCCCAGGGATAATATATATATATATATATATATATATATATATATATATATATATATATATATATATATATATATATATATCACTGCTACTAACAACTTGCCTCCCACACCATATATTCTTAGTAACTTCTACAGAGCATCTCTATCAACTCTATCATATGCCTTCTCCAGATCCATAAATGCTACATACAAATCCATGTGCTTTTCTAAGTATTCTCACATACATTCTTCAAAGCAAACACCTGATCCACACATCCTCTACCACTTCTGAAACCACACTGCTCTTCCCCAATCTGATGCTCTGTACATGCCTTCACCCTCTCACTCAATACCCTCCCATATAATTTACCAGGAATACTCAACAAACTTATACCTCTGTAATTTGAGCACTCACTCTTATCCCCTTTGCCTTTATACAATGGCACTATGCACGCATTCCGCCAATCCTCAGGCACCTCACCATAAATCATACATACATTAAATAACCTTACCGACCAGTCAACAATACAGTCACCCCCTTTTTTAATAAATTCCACTGCAATACCATCCAAACCTGCTGCCTTGCCGGCTTTCATCCTCCGCAAAGCTTTTATTACCTTTTCTCTGTTTACCAAATCATTGTCCGTAACCCTCTCACTTTGCACACCACCTCGACCAAAACACCCTATGTCTGCCACTCTATCATCAAACACATTCAACAAACCTTCAAAATACTCACTCCATCTCCTTCTCACATCACCGCTACTTGTTATCACCTCCCCATTAGCCCCCTTACTGAAGTTCCCATTTGCTCCCTTGTCTTACGTACTTTATTTACCTCCTTCCAGAACATCTTTTTATTCTCCCTAAAATTTAAAGGTACTCTCTCACCCCAACTCTCATTTGCCCTCTTTTTCAACTCTTGCACCTTTCTCTTGACCTCCTGTCTCTTTCTTTTATACATCTCCCACTCATTTGCATTCTTTCCCTGCAAAAATCGTCCAAATGCCTCTCTCTTGTTAGAAGCAGTGGAAAGTTTTTATCGAGGATGTAAGGCATGTGTACGTGTAGGAAGAGAGGAAAGTGATTGGTTCTCAGTGAATCTAGGTTTGCGGCAGGGGTGTGTGATGTCTCCATGGTTGTTTAATTTGTTTATGGATGGGGATGTTAGGGAGGTGAATGCAAGAGTTTTGGAAAGAGGGGCAAGTATGCAGTCTGTTGGGGATGAGAGAGCTTGGGAAGTGAGTCAGTTGTTGTTCGCTGATGATACAGCGCTGGTGGCTGATTCATGTGAGAAACTGCAAAAGCTGGTGACTGAGTTTAGTAAAGTGTGTGAAAGAAGAAAGTTAAGAGTAAATGTGAATAAGAGCAAGGTTATTAGGTACAGTAGGGTTGAGGGTCAAGTTTGAATGAAGAAAAACTGGAGGAAGTAAAGTATTTTAGATATCTGGGAGTGGATCTGGCAGCGGATGGAACAATGGAAGCGGAAGTGAATCATAGGGTGTGGGAGGGGGCGAAAATCCAAGGAGCCTTGAAGAATGTGTGGAAGTCGAGAACATTATCTCCGGAAGCAAAAATGGCTATATTTGAAGGAATAGTGGTTCCAACAATGTTGAATGGTTGCGAGGCGTGGGCTATGGATAGAGTAGTGCGCAGGAGGGTGGATGTGCTGGAAATGAGATGTTTGAGGACAATATGTGGTGTGAGGTGGTTTGATCGAGTAAGTAATGTAAGGGTAAGGGAGATGTGTGGAAATAAGAAGAGCGTGGTTGAGAGAACAGAAGAGGGTGTTTTGAAATGGTTTGGGCACATGGAGAGAATGAGTGAGGAAAGATTGACCAAGGGGATATATATGTGTCGGAGGTGGAGGGAACGAGGAGAAGTGGGAGACCAAATTGGAGGTGGAAAGATGGAGTGAAAAAGATTTTGAGTGATCGGGGCCTGAACATGCATGAGGGTGAAAGGCGGGCAAGGAATAGAGTGAATTGGATCGATGTGGCATACCGGGGTCGACGTGCTGTCAATGGATTGAATCAGGGCATGTGAAGCGTCTGGGGTAAACCATGGAAAGTTGTGTGGGGCCTGGATGTGGAAAGGGAGCTGTGGTTTCGGGCATTATAGCATGACAGCTAGAGACTGAGTGTGAACGAATGGGGCCTTTGTTGTCTTTTCCTAGCGCTACCTCGCACACATGAGGGTGAGGGGGATGTTATTCCATGTGTGGCGAGGTGGCGATGGGAATGAATAAATGCAGACAGTGTGAATTGTGTGCATGTATATATATGTATATGTATGTGTGTGTTTATATATGTGTACATTGAGATGTATGGGTATATATATTTGCGTGTGGGGGTGAGTTGGGCCATTTCTTTGGTCTGTTTCCTTGCGCTACCTCGCAAACGCGGGAGACAGCGACAAAGCAAAATGATAATAATAATAATAATAATAATTAATAATAATAATAATAATAAGAATAATAATAATGATAATAATAATTTTATATATATATATATATATATATATATATATATATATATATATATATATATATATATATATATATATATATATATTCTTTTTTCTTTTGCTTTGTCGCTGTCTCCCGCGTTTGCGAGGTAGCGCAAGGAAACAGACGAAAGAAATGGCCCAACCCACCCCCATACACATATATATATACATACGTACACACACGCAAATATACATACCTAAACAGCTTTCCATGGTTTACCCCAGACGCTTCACATGCCCTGATTCAATCAACTGACACCACGTCAACCCCGGTATACCACATCGATCCAATTCACTCTATTCCTTGCCCTCCTTTCACCCTCCTGCATGTTCAGGCACCGATCACACAAATCTTTTTCACTCCATCTTTCCACCTCCAATTTGGTCTCCCACTTCTCGTTCCCTCCACCTCCGACACATATATCCTCTTGGTCAATCTTTCCTCACTCATTCTCTCCATGTGCCCAAACCATTTCAAAACACCCTCTTCTGCTCTCTCAACCACGCTCTTTTTATTTCCACACATCTCTCTTACCCTTACGTTACTTACTCGATCAAACCACCTCACACCACACAATGTCCTCAAACATCTCATTTCCAGCACATCCATCCTCCTGCGCACTACTCTATCCATAGCCCACGCCTCGCAACCATACAACATTGTTGGAACCACTATTCCTTCAAACATACCCATTTTTGCTTTCCGAGATAATGTTCTCGACGTCCACACATTCTTCAAGGCTCCCAGAATTTTCGCCCCCTCCCCCACCCTATGATCCACTTCCGCTTCCATGGTTCCATCCGCTGCCAGATCCACTCCCAGATATCTAAAACACTTTACTTCCTCCAGTTTTTCTCCATTCAAACTTACCTCCCAGTTGACTTGACCCTCAACCTTACTGTACCTAATAACCTTGCTCTTATTCACATTTACTCTTAACTTTCTTCTTTCACATACTTTACCAAACTCAGTCACCAGCTTCTGCAGTTTCTCACATGAATCGGCCACCAGCGCTGTATCATCAGCGAACAACAACTGGCTCACTTCCCAAGCTCTCTCATCCCCAACAGACTTCCTACTTGCCCCTCTTTCCAAAACTCTTGCATTCACCTCCCTAACAACCCCATCCATAAACAAATTAAACAACCATGGAGACATCACACACCCCTGCCGCAAACCTACATTCACTGAGAACCAATCACTTTCCTCTCTTCCTACACGTACACATGCCTTACATCCTCGATAAAAACTTTCACTGCTTCTAACAAGTTTCCTCCCACACCATATATTCTTAATACCTTCCACAGAGCATCTCTATCAACTCTATCATATGCCTTCTCCAGATCCACAAATGCTACATACAAATCCATTTGCTTTTCTAAGTATTTCTCACATACATTCTTCAAAGCAAACACCTGATCCACACATCCTCTACCACTTCTGAAACCACACTGCTCTTCCCCATATATATATATATATATATATACATATATATATATATATATATATATATATATATATATATATATATATATATATATATATATATATATATATATATATATATATATATATATATATATGCAGAACCTTCACTTCACCGTGAGGAGGTATGAGCAACAATCACCACTGGAAAGAGAAAATAAAAACGGTGAGTACTTTTGTTTATTACAACTTCAGACTTAGGATGTAATAAACGAAAAAAAGAATATGTATATAGAAATGGTGAAAAGTTTGTGAGGGTGTGTGCTGAAAAAAGGCTGGTGATTGGGAATACCTGGCTTAAAAAAAGAGATATACACAAGTATACATATGTGAGCAGGACAGATGGTCAAAAAGCATTATCAGATTATGTATTAATTGATAGGCGTGTAAAAGAGAGACTTTTGGATGTAAACGTGCTGAGAGGGGCAGCTGGAGGGATGCCTGTTCACTATCTTATGGAGGCGAGGGTGAAGATTTGAAGAGGTTCTAGAGAAAAGAGGAGACAATGTCGGGGAGAGGAGAGTGGTGAGAGTAAATGAGCTTGGAAAAGAGAAGTGTGGAGAAATACCAGCAGAGATTGTGTGTATAATCGTGAAAGGAGTGAGCAAATGAGGTGAGGGCTGTGGGCGAGGAATGGGAGGTATTTAGGAAAGCAGTAATGACATGTGCCAGAGATGCATGTGGCATGCGAAAGGTGAGAGGAAGGCAGATTAGAAAGGGTAGTGAGTGGTGGGATGAAGAAGTAAAGTTGCTTGTGAAAGAGAAAAGAGAGGCGTTTGGACGATACTTATAAGGAAGGAGCGTATTAGAGCAAGTGGCAGGGATTAAGAAAGAAGGAAAATGAGAGTTTGTGTGAGAGAGTATCATTAAACTTCAGGAAGAATGAAAAGATGTTTTGGAAGGAGGTAAATGAATTGCAAGAGACGGGAACAAATGGGGACATCGGTGAAGGAAACAAAAGGGGAAGTGATAACAGGTAGTGATAGAGTGAGGAGATAGAGTGAGTATTTTGAAGAATTGCTGAATGTGTTTGATGATAGAGTGGCAGATATAGGGTGTTTTGGTCTGGGTGATATGCGAAGTGAGAGCGTCATGGAGAATAGTTTGGTGAAAAGAGAAGAGGTGATATCTATCTATCCATCTATCTATCTATCTATATCTATATCTATATTTTTTTTTTTTTTTTTTTTATACTTTGTCGCTGTCTCCCGCGTTTGCGAGGTAGCGCAAGGAAACAGACGAAAGAAATGGCCCAACCCCCCCCATACACATGTACATACACACGTCCACACACGCAAATATACATACCTACACAGCTTTCCATGGTTTACCCCAGACGCTTCACATGCCTTGATTCAATCCACTGACAGCACGTCAACCCCTGTATACCACATCGCTCCAATTCACTCTATTCCTTGCCCTCCTTTCACCCTATATATATATATATATATATATATATATATATATATATATATATATATATATATATATATATATATATATATATATATATATATATATATATATATATATATGTATATATATATATATTCCTATCTTGGTTACATCCACACACATTTAGACGCCAATCTGAGCCTTCGAGGAGGATGAGCACTCCCCGCTTGACTCCTTATTCTGTTTCCCCTTTTAGAAAGTTAATATACAAGGAGGGGAGGGTTTCTGGACCCCCGCTCCCGTCCCCATTAGTCGCCTTCTACGACACGTGAGGAATGCGTGGGAAGTATTCTTTCTCCCCTATCCCCAGGGATAATATAAATATATATATATATATATATATATATATATATATATATATATATATATATATATATATATATATATATATATATGAAAAATGTAAGAAATAATTTAGAAAACTGAGACTTCTAGCTAGAAATGAAATGAAAAATGAATGTCACATAATGGTTAAACCTCTGGCTATGGAAAAGGGAAATGTATAATTTATTTACACAAACGTCAATAGTAGTTTTCATCAGTTTAACCACTGTATCATACTGCCTGGTCCACTTCTTCTCTTATCATGAAACTGGAATATTGGCTTATGATGTTTCTCAATTGTCTTCACTACACAAAGTACAACCATATCTCGGATACATGAGAGTAGATAGTTGGTCATCCGCCATAATAAAGTCTTGACAGACCAAAAGTTTATCTGGACCTCAAGTATTTTGAAGGTTTGTTGAATGTGTTTGATGATAGAGTGGCAGATATAGGGTGTTTTGGTCGAGGTGGAGTGCAAAGTGAGACGGTTAGGGAAAATGATTTGGTAAACAGAGAAGAGGTAGTAAAAGCTTTGCGGAAGATGAAAGCCGGCAAGGCAGCAGGTTTGGATGGTATTGCAGTGGAATCTATTAAAAAAGGGGGTGATTGTATTGTTGACTGGTTGGTAAGGTTATTTAATGTATGTATGATTCATGGTGAGGTGCCTGAGGATTGGCGGAATGCGTGCATAGTGCCATAGTACAAAGGCAAAGGGGATAAGAGTGAGTGCTCAAATTACAGAGGTATAAGTTTGTTGAGTATTCCTGGTAAATTATATGGGAGGGTATTGATTGAGAGGGTGAAGGCATGTACAGAGCATCAGATTGGTGAAGAGCAGTGTGGTTTCAGAAGTGGTAGAGGATGTGTGGATCAAGTGTTTGCTTTGAAGACTGTATGTGAGAAATACTTAGAAAAGCAAATGGATTTGTATGTAGCATTTATGGATCTGGAGAAGGCATATGATAGAGTTGATAGAGATGTTCTGTGGAAGGTACTAGAATATATGGTGTGGGAGGCAAGTTGTTAGAAGCAGTGAAAAGTTTTTATCGAGGATGTAAGGCATGTGTACGTGTAGGAAGAGAGGAAAGTGATTGGTTCTCAGCGAATGTAGGTTTTCGGCAGGGGTGTGTGATGTCTCCATGGTTGTTTAATTTGTTTATGGATGGGGTTGTTAGGGAGGTGAATGCAAGAGTTTTGGAAAGAGGGGCAAGTATGAAGTCTGTTGGGGATGAGAGAGCTTGGGAAGTGAGTCAGTTGTTGTTCGCTGATGATACAGCGCTGGTGGCTGATTCATGTGAGAAACTGCAGAAGCTGGTGACTGAGTTTGGTAAAGTGTGTGAAAGAAGAAAGTTAAGAGTAAATGTGAATAAGAGCAAGGTTATTAGGTACAGTAGGGTTGAGGGTCAAGTCAACTGGGAGGTAAGTTTGAATGGAGAAAAACTGGAGGAAGTAAAGTGTTTTAGATATCTGGGAGTGGATCTGGCGGCGGATGGAACCATGGAAGCGGAAGTGAATCATAGGGTGGGGGAGGGGGCGAAAATCCTGGGAGCCTTGAAGAATGTGTGGAAGTCGAGAACATTATCTCGGAAAGCAAAAATGGCTATGTTTGAAGGAATAGTGGTTCCAACAATGTTGAATGGTTGCGAGGCGTGGGCTATGGATAGAGTTGTGCGCAGGAGGGTGGATGTGCTGGAAATGAGATGTTTGAGGACAATATGTGGTGTGAGGTGGTTTGATCGAGTAAGTAATGTAAGGGTAAGAGAGATGTGTGGAAATAAAAGATTTTGAGTGATCGGGGCCTGAATATGCAGGAGGGTGAAAGGCGTGTAAGGAATAGAGTGAATTGGATCGATGTGATATACCGGGGTCGACGTGCTGTCAATGGATTGAATCAGGGCATGTGAAGTGTCTGGGGTAAACCATGGAAAGTTCTGTGGAGCCTGGATGCGGAAAGGGAGCTGTGGTTTCGGGCATTATTGCATGACAGCTAGAGACTGAGTGTGAACGAATGGGGCCTTTGTTGTCTTTTCCTAGCGCTACCTCGCACACATGAGGGGGAGGGGGATGTTATTTCACATGTGGCGAGGTGGCGATGGGAATGAATAAAGGCAGTGTGAATTGTTTGCATGTGTATATATGTATGTGTCTGTGTGTGTATATATATATGTAAATTGAGATGTATGGGTATGTATATTTGCGTGTGTGGACGTGTATGTATATACATGTGTATGGGGGTGGTTTGGGCCATATCTTTCGTCTGTATCCTTGCGCTACCTCGCAAACGCGGGAGACAGCGACAAAGCAAAATAAAAATAATAAAATGATGTATATATATATATATATATATATATATATATATATATATATATATATATATATATATATATATATATATCTTTCTTTCTTTTCTTTTAAACTATTCGCCATTTCCCGTGTTAGCGAGGTAGCGTTAAGAACAGAGGACTGGGCCTTTTTTGGAATATCCTCACCTGGCCCTTCTCTGTTCCTTCTTTAGGAAAATTAAAAAAAAAAAAGAAAAAAAAAGAGGGGAGGATTTCCAGCCCCCCCGCTCCCTCCCCTTTTAGTCGCCTTCTACGACACGCAGGGAATATATATATGTATATATATATATATATATATATATATATATATATATATATATATATATATATATATATATATATATATATATATATATATATATATATTATCACTGGGGATTGGGGAGAAAGAATACTTCCCACGTATTCCCTGCGTGTCGTAGAAGGCGACTAAAAAGGGAGGGAGCGGGGGGCTGGAAATCCTCCCCTCTCGTTTTTTTTTCAATTTTCCAAAAGAAGGAACAGAGAACGAGGCCAGGTGAGGATATTCCCTCAGAGGCCCAGTCCTCTGTTCTCAACGCTACCTTGCGAGACTTTTGGATGTTAATGTGCTGCGAGGTGCAACTGGAGGGATGTCTGATCATTATCTTGTGGAGGCTAAGGTGAAGATTTGTATGGGTTTTCAGAAAAGAAGAGTGAATGTTGGGGTGAAGAGGGTGGTGAGAGTAAGTGAGCTTGGGAAGGAGACTTGTGTGAGGAAGTACCAGGAGAGACTGAGTACAGAATGGAAAAAGGTGAGAACAATGGAAGTAAGGGGAGTGGGGGAGGAATGGGATGTATTTAGGGAAAAAGTGATGGATTGCGCAAAAGATGCTTGTGGCATGAGAAGAGTGGGAGGTGGGTTGATTAGAAAGGGTAGTGAGTGGTGGGATGAAGAAGTAAGATTATTAGTGAAAGAGAAGAGAGAGGCATTTGGACGATTTTTGCAGGGAAAAAATGCAAATGAGTGGGAGATGTATAAAAGAAAGAGACAGGAGGTCAAGAGAAAGGTACAAGAGGTGAAAAAGAGGGCAAATGAGAGTTGGGGTGAGAGAGTATCATTAAATTTTAGGGAGAATAAAAAGATGTTCTGGAAGGAGGTAAATAAAGTGCGTAAGACAAGGGAGCAAATGGGAACTTCAGTGAAGGGCGCAAATGGGGAGGTGATAACAAGTTGTGGTGATGTGAGAAGGAGATGGAGTGAGTATTTTGAAGGTTTGTTGAATGTGTCTGATGATAGAGTGGCAGATATAGGGTGTTTTGGTCGAGGTGGTGTGCAAAGTGAGACGGTTAGGGAAAATGATTTGGTAAACAGAGAAGAGGTAGTAAAAGCTTTGCGGAAGATGAAAGCCGGCAAGGCAGCAGGTTTGGATGGTATTGCAGTGGAATCTATTAAAAAAGGGGGTGACTGTTTTATTGACTGGTCGGTAGGGTTATTTAATGTATGCATGACTCATGGTGAGGTGCCTGAGGATTGGCGGAATGCGTGCATAGTGCCATTGTACAAAGGCAAAGGGGATAAGAGTGAGTGCTCAAATTACAGAGGTATAAGTTTGTTGAGTATTCCTGGTAAATTATATGGGAGGGTATTGATTGAGAGGGTGAAGGCATGTACAGAGCATCAGATTGGGGAAGAGCAGTGTGGTTTCAGAAGTGGTAGAGGATGTGTGGATCAGGTGTTTGCTTTGAAGAATGTATGTGAGAAATACTTAGAAAAGCAAATGGATTTGTATGTAGCATTTATGGATCTGGAGAAGGCATATGATAGAGTTGATAGAGATGCTCTGTGGAAGGTATTAAGAATATATGGTGTGGGAGGCAAGTTGTTAGAAGCATTGAAAAGTTTTTATCGAGGATGTAGGGCATGTGTACGTGTAGGAAGAGAGGAAAGTGATTGGTTCTCAGTGAATGTAGGTTTGCGGCAGGGGTGTGTGATGTCTCCATGGTTGTTTAATTTGTTTATGGATGGGGTTGTTAGGGAGATGAATGCAAGAGTTTTGGAAAGAGGGGCAAGTAAAAAGTCTGTTGTGGATGAGAGAGCTTGGGAAGTGAGACAGTTGTTGTTCGCTGATGATACAGCGCTGGTGGCTGATTCATGTGAGAAACTGCAGAAGCTGGTGACTGAGTTTGGTAAAGTGTGTGAAAGAAGAAAGTTAAGAGTAAATGTAAATAAGAGCAAAGTAATTAGGTACAGTAGGGTTGAGGGTCAAGTCAATTGGGAAGTAAGTTTGAATGGAGAAAAACTGGAGGAAGTAAAGTGTTTTAGATATCTGGGAGTGGATCTGGCAGCGGGTGGAACCATGGAAGCGGAAGTGAATCATAGGGTGGGGGAGGGGGCGAAAATCCAAGGAGCCTTGAAGAATGTGTGGAAGTCGAAAACATTATCTCGGAAAACAAAAATGGCTATGTTTGAAGGAATAGTGGTTCCAACAATGTTGTATGGTTGCGAGGCGTGGGCTATGGATAGAGTTGTGCGCAGGAGGATGGATGTGCTGGAAATGAGATGTTTGAGGACAATGTGTGGTGTCAGGTGGTTTGATCGAATAAGTAACGTAAGGGTAAGAGTGATGTGTGGAAATAAAAAGAGCGTGGTTGAGAGAGCAGAAGAGGGTGTTTTGAAATGGTTTGGGCACATGGAGAGAATGAGTGAGGAAAGATTGAACAAGAGGATATATGTGTCGGAGGTGGAGGGAACGAGGAGAAGTGGGAGACCAAATTGGAGGTGGAAAGATGGAGTGAAAAAGATTTTGTGTGATCGGGGCCTGAACATGCAGGAGGGTGAAAGGAGGGCAAGGAATAGAGTGAATTGGATCGATGTGGTATACCGGGGTTGACGTGCTGTCAGTGGATTGAATCAAGGCATGTGAAGCGTCTGGGGTGAACCATGGAAAGCTGTGTAGGTATGTATATTTACGTGTGTGGAGGTATGTATATACATGTGTATGGGGGTGGGTTGGGCCATTTCTTTCGTCTGTTTCCTTGCGCTACCTCGCAAACGCGGGAGACAGCGACAAAGCAAAAAAAAAAAAAAAAAAAAATATATATATATATATATATATATATATATATATATATATATATATATATATATATATATATATATATATATATATACACATATATACGCAGAAATATACATATATACACATGTACATAATTTATGCTGTCTGCCTTTATTCATTCCCACCCCGCCACACATTAAATGACACCCTCCTTCCCCCGCACGGGCGCAAGGTAGAGCTAGGAAAAAACAACAAAGGCCACATTCGTTCACACTCAGTCTATAGCTGTCATGTATAATGTACCGAAACCACAGCTCCCTTTCCACATCCAGGCCCCACAAAGCTTCCCATGGTTTACCCCAGACGCTTCACATGCCCTGGTTCAATCCATCCACAGCACGTCAACCCCGGTATACCACATTGTTCCAATCTACTCTGTTCCCTGCACGCCTGTCACCCTCCTGCATGTTCAGGTCCCGATCGCTCAATATATATATATATATATATATATATATATATATATATATATATATATATATATATATATATATATATATATATATATATATATATATATATATATATACATATATATATATATTTATATTCATTTATTATACTTTGTCGCTGTCTCCCGCGTTTGCGAGGTAGCGCAAGGAAACAGACGAAAGAAATGGCCCAACCCCCCCCCATACACATGTATATACATACGTCCACACACGCAAATATACATACCTACACAGCTTTCCATGGCTTACCCCAGACGCTTCACATGCCTTGATTCAATCCACTGACAGCACGTCAACCCCGGTATACCACATCGCTCCAATTCACTCTATTCCTTGCCCTCCTTTCACCCTCCTGCATGTTCAGGCCCCGATCACTCAAAATCTTTTTCACTCCATCTTTCCACCTCCAATTTGGTCTCCCTCTTCTCCTTGTTCCCTGCACCTCCGACACATATATCCTCTTGGTCAATCTTTCCTCACTCATCCTCTCCATGTGCCCAAACCACTTCAAAACTCCCTCTTCTGCTCTCTCAACCACGCTCTTTTTATTTCCACACATCTCTCTTACCCTTACGTTACTCACTCGATCAAACCACCTCACACCACATATTGTCCTCAAACATCTCATTTCCAGCACATCCATCCTCCTGCGCACAACTCTATCCATAGCCCACGCCTCGCAACCATACAGCATTGTTGGAACCACTATTCCTTCAAACATACCCATTTTTGCTTTCCGAGATAATGTTCTCGACTTCCACACATTCTTCAAGGCCCCCAGAATTTTCGCCCCCTCCCCCACCCTATGATCCACTTCCGCTTCCATGGTTCCATCCGCTGCCAGATCCACTCCCAGATATCTAAAACACTTCACTTCCTCCAGTTTTTCTCCATTCAAACTCACCTCCCAATTGACTTGACCCTCAACCCTACTGTACCTAATAACCTTGCTCTTATTCACATTTACTCTTAACTTTCTTCTTCCACACACTTTACCAAACTCAGTCACCAGCTTCTGCAGTTTCTCACATGAATCAGCCACCAGCGCTGTATCATCAGCGAACAACAACTGACTCACTTCCCAAGCTCTCTCATCCCCAACAGACTTCATACTTGCCCCTCTTTCCAAAACTCTTGCATTTACCTCCCTAACAACCCCATCCATAAACAAATTAAACAACCATGGAGACATCACACACCCCTGCCGCAAACCTACATTCACTGAGAACCAATCACTTTCCTCTCTTCCTACACGTACACATGCCTTACATCCTCGATAAAAACTTTTCACTGCTTCTAACAACTTTCCTCCCACACCATATATTCTTAATACCTTCCACAGAGCATCTCTATCAACTCTATCATATGCCTTCTCCAGATCCATAAATGCTACATACAAATCCATTTGCTTTTCTAAGTATTTCTCACATACATTCTTCAAAGCAAACACCTGATCCACACATCCTCTACCACTTCTGAAACCACACTGCTCTTCCCCAATCTGATGCTCTGTACATGCCTTCACCCTCTCAATCAATACCCTCCCATATAATTTACCAGGAATACTCAACAAACTTATACCTCTGTAATTTGAGCACTCACTCTTATCCCCTTTGCCTTTGCACAATGGCACTATGCACGCATTCCGCCAATCCTCAGGCACCTCACCATGAGTCATACATACATTAAATAACCTTACCAACCAGTCAACAATACAGTCACCCCCTTTTTTAATAAATTCCAATGCAATACCATCCAAACCTGCTGCCTTGCCGGCTTTCATCTTCCGCAAAGCTTTCACTACCTCTTCTCTGTTCACCAAATCATTTTCCCTAACCCTCTCACTTTGCACACCACCTCGACCAAAACACCCTATATCTGCCACTCTATCATCAAACACATTCAACAAACCTTCAAAATACTCACTCCATCTCCTTCTCACATCACCACTACTTGTTATAACCTCCCCATTTGCTCCCTTCACTGAAGTTCCCATTTGCTCCCTTGTCTTACGCACTTTATTTACCTCCTTCCAGAACATCTTTTTATTCTCCCTAAAATTTAATGATACTCTCTCACCCCAACTCTCATTTGCCCTTTTTTTCACCTCTTGCACCTTTCTCTTGACCTCCTGTCTCTTTCTTTTATACATCTCCCACTCAATTGCATTTTTTCCCTGCAAAAATCGTCCAAATGCCTCTCTCTTCTCTTTCACTAATACTCTTACTTCTTCATCCCACCACTCACTACCCTTTCTAATCAACCCACCTCCCACTCTTCTCATGCCACAAGCATCTTTTGCGCAATCCATCACTGATTCCCTAAATACATCCCATTCCTCCCCCACTCCCCTTACTTCCATTGTTCTCACCTTTTTCCATTCTGTACTCAGTCTCTCCTGGTACTTCCTCACACAGGTCTCCTTCTCAAGCTCACTTACTCTCACCACTCTCTTCACCCCAACATTCACTCTTCTTTTCTGATAACCCATACAAATCTTCACCTTAGCCTCCACAAGATAATGATCAGACATCCCTCCAGTTGCACCTCTCAGCACATTAACATCCAAAAGTCTCTCTTTCGCACGCCTGTCAATTAACACGTAATCCAATAACGCTCTCTGGCCATCTCTCCTACTTACATAAGTATACTTATGTATATCTCGCTTTTTAAACCAGGTATTCCTAAGCATCAGTCCTTTTTCAGCACATAAATCTACAAGCTCTTCACCATTTCCATTTACAACACTGAACACCCCATGTATACCAATTATTCCCTCAACTGCCACATTACTCACCTTTGCATTCAAATCACCCATCACTATAACCCGGTCTCGTGCATCAAAACCACTAACACACTCATTCAGCTGCTCCCAAAACACTTGCCTCTCTTGATGTTTCTTCTCATGCCCAGGTGCATATGCACCAATAATCACCCACCTCTCTCCATCAACTTTCAGTTTTACCCATATTAATCGAGAATTTACTTTCTTACACTCTATCACATACTCCCACAACTCCTGTTTCAGGAGTATTGCTACTCCTTCCCTTGCTCTTGTCCTCTCACTAACCCCTGACTTTACTCCCCATGAAAGAGACAGTTTTGGATGTTAATGTGCTGAGAGGGGCAACTAGAGGGATGTCCAATCAATATCTCGTGGAGGCGAAGGTGAAGATTTGTAAAGGTTTGCAGAAAAGAAGAGAGAATGTTGGGGTGAAGAGAGTGGTGAGGGTAGTTGAGCTTAGAAAGGACACATGTGAGGAAGTACCAGGAGAGATTGAGTGCAGAATGGCAAAAGGTGAAAGCAAATGACGTAAAGGGAGTGGGGGAGGGATGGGAGGTATTTAGGGAAGCAGTGATGGCTTGCGCAAAAGATGCTTGTGGCATAAGAAAGGTGGGCAGATTAGAAAGGGTAGTGAGCGGTGGGATGAAGAAGTAAGATTGTTAGTGAAAGAGAAGAGAGAGGCGTTTGGACGATTGTTGCAGGGAAGTAGTGCGAATGATTGGGAGATCTATAAAAGAAAGGCAGGAGGTCAAGAGAAATGTGCAAGAGGTGAAAAAGAGGGCAAATGAGTTGGGATGAGAGAATATGATTAAATCATAGAGAAAATAAAAAGATGTTTTGGAAGGAGGTAAATGAAATGAGTAAGAGAACAGATGGGAACATCGGTGAAGGGGGCTAATGGGAAGGTAATAACAAGTACTGGTGAAGTGAGGTGATGGAGTGAGTATTTTGAAGGTTTATTGAATGTGTTTGATTATAGGGTAACAGATATAGGATATTTTGGTCGAGGTGATGTGCGAAGTTAGAGGGTATTAAACAGACAAGAGGTAGTGAAATCTTTGTGGAAGATGAAAGCCGGCAAGGCGGTGAATTTGGATGGTATTGCACTGGAATTTTTCAAAAAAGGGGGTGACTGTGTTGATGACTGGTTGGTAAGGATATTCAGTGTATGTATGGTTCAGGTGAAGTGCCTGAGGATTGGCGGAATGCATGACTAGTGCCATTGTACAAAGGCAAATACACATGTATATACATAAACGCCCACACACACATATATACATATCTGTACATTTCAACTTATACATACATATACATACGCAGACATATACATATATACATATGTACATATTCGTACTTGCTGCCTTCATCCATTGCCGCCGCAACCCCGCCACATATGAAATGGCACCCCCCTCCCCCCGCATGCGCGCGAGGTAACGCTAGGAAAAGACAACAAAAGCCACATTCGTTCACACTCAGAGTCTAGCTGTCATGTGTAATGCACAGAAACCACAGCTCCCTTTCCACATCCAGGCCCCACAGAACCTTCTATGGTTTACCCCAGACGCGTCACATGCCCTGGTTCAATCCATCGACAGCACGGCGACCCAGGTATACCATGTCGTTCCAATTCACTATTCCTTGCACGCCTTTCACCCTCCTGTATGTTCAGGCTCCGATCGCTGAAAATCTTTTTCACTCCATCCTCCCACATCTAATTTGGTCTCCCGCTTCTCGTTCCCTCCACCTCTGACACATATATCCTCTTTGTCAATCTTTCCTCATTCATTCTCTCCATGTGACCAAACCATTTCAATGCACCCTCTTCTGCTCTCTCAACTAAACTCTTTTTATTACGACACATCTCTCTTACTCTTTCATTACCCTCTCAATCAAACCCCCTCACACCACATATTATCCTCAAGCATCTCATTTCCAACACATCCACCGTCCTCCGCACAACCCTGTCTATAGCCCATGCCTCACTATGGAACCACTATTCCTTCAAACATACCCATTTTTGCTCTCCGAGATAAGGTTCTCGCCTTCCACACATTCTCCAATGCTCCCAGAACCTTCGCCCCCTCCCCAACCCTGTGACTCACTTCCACTTCCTTAGTTCCATCCGCTGCTTAATGGACTCCCAGATATCTAAAACACTTCACTTCCTCCAGTTTTTCTCCATTCAAACTTACCTCCCAATTTACTTGTCCCTCAACCCTACTGAACCTAATAACCTTGCTCTTATTCACATTTACTCTCAGCTTTCTTCTTTCACACACTTCACAGCAGCTTCTGCACTTTCTCACCCGAATCAGCCACCAGCTGATATATATACATATATATTGGAAAGGCTCACAATTTTGCGTGTTATCAAGATATTCCTATGAGTCCACGGGGAAAATGAAACACGATTAGTTCCCAAGTGGAATTTCCTTGTAATAATCACATCATCAGGGGAGACACAAGAGAGAAATATAAGTCAGTCGATATACATCGAAGAGACGAAGCTAGGACACCATTTGGTAAACATGCGATTGTCCAAAACATACAACGAGCGTTCATAAACTTATCATTTTACAAATTTTATCAACTATAAAGTTGACTGGTTGGTAAGGTTATTTAATGTATGTATGACTCATGGTGAGGTGCCTGAGGATTGGCGGAATGCGTGCATAGTGCCATTGTACAAAGGCAAAGGGGATAAGAGTGAGTGCTCAAATTACAGAGGTATAAGTTTGTTGAGTATTCCTGGGAAATTATATGGGAGGGTATTGATTGAGAGGGTGAAGGCATGTACAGAGCATCAGATTGGGGAAGAGCAGTGTGGTTTCAGAAGTGGTAGAGGACGTGTGGATCAGGTGTTTGCTTTGAAGAATGTATGTGAGAAATACTTAGAAAAGCAAATGGATTTGTATGTAGCATTTATGGATCTGGAGAAGGCATATGATAGAGTTGATAGAGATGCTCTGTGGAAGGTATTAAGAATATATGGTGTGGGAGGAAAGTTGTTAGAAGCAGTGAAAAGTTTTTATCGAGGATGTAAGGCATGTGTACGTGTAGGAAGAGAGGAAAGTGATTGGTTCTCAGTGAATGTAGGTTTGCGGCAGGGGTGTGTGATGTCTCCATGGTTGTTTAATTTGTTTATGGATGGGGTTGTTAGGGAGGTAAATGCAAGAGTTTTGGAAAGAGGGGCAAGTATGAAGTCTGTTGGGGATGAGAGAGCTTGGGAAGTGAGTCAGTTGTTGTTCGCTGATGATACAGCGCTGGTGGCTGATTCATGTGAGAAACTGCAGAAGCTGGTGACTGAGTTTGGTAAAGTGTGTGGAAGAAGAAAGTTAAGAGTAAATGTGAATAAGAGCAAGGTTATTAGGTACAGTAGGGTTGAGGGTCAAGTCAATTGGGAGGTGAGTTTGAATGGAGAAAAACTGGAGGAAGTGAAGTGTTTTAGATATCTGGGAGTGGATCTGGCAGCGGTTGGAACCATGGAAGCGGAAGTGGATCATAGGGTGGGGGAGGGGGCGAAAATTCTGGGGGCCTTGAAGAATGTGTGGAAGTCGAGAACATTATCTCGGAAAGCAAAAATGGGTATGTTTGAAGGAATAGTGGTTCCAACAATGTTGTATGGTTGCGAGGCGTGGGCTATGGATAGAGTTGTGCGCAGGAGGATGGATGTGCTGGAAATGAGATGTTTGAGGACAATGTGTGGTGTGAGGTGGTTTGATCGAGTGAGTAACGTAAGGGTAAGAGAGATGTGTGGAAATAAAAAGAGCGTGGTTGAGAGAGCAGAAGAGGGTGTTTTGAAGTGGTTTGGGCACATGGAGAGAATGAGTGAGGAAAGATTGACCAAGAGGATATATGTGTCGGAGGTGGAGGGAACGAGGAGAAGAGGGAGACCAAATTGGAGGTGGAAAGATGGAGTGAAAAAGATTTTGTGTGATCGGGGCCTGAACATGCAGGAGGGTGAAAGGAGGGCAAGGAATAGAGTGAATTGGAGCGATGTGGTATACCGGGGTTGACGTGCTGTCAGTGGATTGAATCAAGGCATGTGAAGCGTCTGGGGTAAACCATGGAAAGCTGTGTAGGTATGTATATTTGCGTGTGTGGACGTATGTATATACATGTGTATGGGGGGGGGGGGGGGTTGGGCCATTTCTTTCGTCTGTTTCCTTGCGCTACCTCGCAAACGCGGGAGACAGCGACAAAGTATAAAAAAAAAAAAAAATAAAGTTATCTAATTTGTATTAAGATTATAATTCTTTGTGTATTTGATAATAGAAGATTCAATGATATTTCTCGTGGTAATAGAGATAATAACTGAGATGGCAGAACAATGATCATAGTTTTAACGTGATTAAACAAAGCATTTGATTCTTGTCCCGTTCCTATACTATATTTATGTTGCTTAACTCTAACAGAAAGATCCTTACCAGTCTACCCAACATAAAGTTTATCACAATTTTCACATGGCACTTTATAGATGCATCCAAGAGAATTTTCTGGTGAATTCCTGATTGATATATTCTTTATAGTATTATTGTTGCTGAAGGCAACATTTACATTAAAGGATTTAAGCAACATGGGAAGTAAAGTAGAATTATTATTAAAAGAGAGAACTAAAAGATTCTTGGTGTCAATGGGAGGTTTGGGCTCAACTCTATAAAATGATTTCTTTGCTAACTTAAGGGATTTTTCAGTTAAAGATCTAGGGTACTTTAACTTAGATCCAATAGAATATAACTTCTCAAACTCATCATTAATAAACTCTGGACTGCAAATACGTAATGCCCTAAGGAACATAGATTGAAATGATGATAATTTAACTTTGTCATATTGAGATGAGTAATAATGGATATATGAGCATATATTGGTAGGTTTTCCGTATAAACAACATACCTCTAACCCACTCATTATACATTTCCCATGTGTCTAAAGTATACCATGGACTGCTAGAAATTTAGATTAAGCAAATATTAAATGTTTGAGCACCGTGAGATGGTAACTCTATCCTTAGATTGTTTGAATCCAGTGAATCTAGGGTATGGCAAGTAGAGCAAGTGCCCTTGGCGCCACTTGAAGGGGACGTAATGGCGCCCTGGGTCCAGACAATGATATGGAATCACATTGATATTATTATTAGTTCAGTAGTTATTCACATCTCTCTTACCCTTACGTTACTTACTCGATCAAACCACCTCACACCACACATTGTCCTCAAACATCTCATTTCCAGCACATCCATCCTCCTGCGCACAACTCTATCCATAGCCCACGCCTCGCAACCATACAACATTGTTGGAACCACTATTCCTTCAAACATACCCATTTTTGCTTTCCGAGATAATGTTCTCGACTTCCACACATTCTTCAAGGCTCCCAGAATTTTCGCCCCCTCCCCCACCCTATGATCCACTTCCGCTTCCATGGTTCCATCCGCTGCCAGATCCACTCCCAGATATCTAAAACACTTTACTTCCTCCAGTTTTTCTCCATTCAAACTTACCTCCCAATTGACTTGACCCTCAACCCTACTGTACCTAATAACCTTGCTCTTATTCACATTTACTCTTAACTTTCTTCTTTCACACACTTTACCAAACTCAGTCACCAGCTTCTGCAGTTTCTCACATGAATCAGCCACCAGCGCTGTATCATCAGCGAACAACAACTGACTCATTTCCCAAGCTCTCTCATCCCCAACAGACTTCATACTTGCCCCTCTTTCCAAAACTCTTGCATTCACCTCCCTAACAACCCCATCCATAAACAAATTAAACAACCATGGAGACATCACACACCCCTGCCGCAAACCTGCATTCACTGAGAACCAATCACTTTCCTCTCTTCCTACACGTACACATGCCTTACATCCTCGATAAAAACTTTTCACTGCTTCTAACAACTTTCCTCCCACACCATATATTCTTAATACCTTCCACAGAGCATCTCTATCAACTCTATCATATGCCTTCTCCAGATCCATAAATGCTACATACAAATCCATTTGCTTTTCTAAGTATTTCTCACACACAGTCTTCAAAGCAAACACCTGATCCACACATCCTCTACCACTTCTGAAACCACACTGCTCTTCCCCAATCTGATGCTCTGTACATGCCTTCACCCTCTCAATCAATACCCTCCCATATAATTTACCAAGAATACTCAACAAACTTATACCTCTGTAATCTGAGCACTCACTCTTATTCCCTTTGCCTTTGAACAATGGCACTATGCACGCATTCCGCCAATCCTCAGGCACCTCACCATGAGTCATACATACATTAAATAACCTTACCAACCAGTCAATAATACAGTCACCCCCTCTTTTAATAAATTCCACTGCAATACCATCCAAACCTGCTGCCTTGCCGGCTTTCATCTTCCGCAAAGCTTTTACTACCTCTTCTCTGTTTACCAAAACATTTTCCCTAACCCTCTCACTTTGCACACCACCTCGACCAAAACACCCTATAACTGCCACTCTATCATCAAACACATTCAACAAACCTTCAAAATACTCACTCCATCTCCTTTTCACATCACCACTACTTGTTATCACCTCCCCATTTGCGCCCTTCACTGAAGTTCCCATTTGCTCCCTTGTCTTACGCACTTTATTACCTCCTTCCAGAACATCTTTTTATTCTCCCTAAAATATATATATATATATATATATATATATATATATATATATATATATATATATATATATATATATATATATATATATATATATATATATATGTATATATATTATATATATATATTATCCCTGGGGATAAAGGAGAAAGAATACTTCCCACGTATTCCCTGCTTGTCGTAGAAGGCGATTAAAAGGGGAGGGAGCGGGGGGCTGGAAATCCTACCCTCTCTTTTTTTTTTTTTTTAATTTTCCAAAAGAAGGAACAGAGAAGGGGGCCAGGTGAGGATATTCCCTCAGAGGCCCAGTCCTCTGTTCTTAACGCTACCTCGCTAACGCGGGAAATGGCGAATAGTTTGAAAGAAAAATGTGTGTATATATATATATATATATATATATATATATATATATATATATATATATATATATATATATATATATATATATATTTTTTTTTTTTTTTTTATACTTTGTCGCTGTCTCCCGCGTTTGCGAGGTAGCGCAAGGAAACAGACGAAAGAAATGGCCCAACCCCCCCCCATACACATGTATATACATACGTCCACACACGCAAATATACATACCTACACAGCTTTCCATGGTTTACCCCAGACGCTTCACATGCCTTGATTCAATCCACTGACAGCACGTCAACCCCGGTACACCACATCGCTCCAATTCACTCTATTCCTTGCCCTCCTTTCACCCTCCTGCATGTTCAGGCCCCGATCACACAAAACCTTTTTCACTCCATCTTTCCACCTCCAACTTGGTCTCCCCCTTCTCCTTGCTCCCTCCACCTCCGACACATATATCCTCTTGGTCAATCTTTCCTCACTCATCCTCTCCATGTGCCCAAACCACTTCAAAACACCCTCTTCTGCTCTCTCAACCACGCTCTTTTTATTTACACACATCTCTCTTACCCTTACGTTACTCAATCGATCAAACCACCTCACACCACACATTGTCCTCAAACATCTCATTTACAGCACATCCATCCTCCTGCGCACAACTCTATCCATAGCCCACGCCTCGCAACCATACAACATTGTTGGAACCACTATTCCTTCAAACATACCCATTTTTGCTTTCCGAGATAATGTTCTCGACTTCCACACATTCTTCAAGGCCCCCAGAATTTTCGCCCCCTCCCCCACCCTATGATCCACTTCCGCTTCCATGGTTCCATCCGCTGCCAGATCCACTCCCAGATATCTAAAACACTTCACTTCCTCCAGTTTTTCTCCATTCAAACTCACCTCCCAATTGACTTGACCCTCAACCCTACTGTACCTAATAACCTTGCTCTTATTCACATTTACTCTTAACTTTCTTCTTCCACACACTTTACCAAACTCAGTCACCAGCTTCTGCAGTTTCTCACATGAATCAGCCACCAGCGCTGTATCATCAGCGAACAACAACTGACTCACTTCCCAAGCTCTCTCATCCCCAACAGACTTCATACTTGCCCCTCTTTCCAAAACTCTTGCATTTACCTCCCTAACAACCCCATCCATAAACAAATTAAACAACCATGGAGACATCACACACCCCTGCCGCAAAACCTACATTCACTGAGAACCAATCACTTTCCTCTCTTCCTACACGTACACATGCCTTACATCCTCGATAAAAACTTTTCACTGCTTCTAACAACTTTCCTCCCACACCATATATTCTTAATACCTTCCACAGAGCATCTCTATCAACTCTATCATATGCCTTCTCCAGATCCATAAATGCTACATACAAATCCATTTGCTTTTCTAAGTATTTCTCACATACATTCTTCAAAGCAAACACCTGATCCACACATCCTCTACCATCTTATATATATCCTATATATATATATATATATATATATATATATATATATATATATATATATATATATATATATATATATATATATATATATGTATTTTTTTTTTCTTTTTCATACTATTCGCTATTTCCCGCGATAGCGAGGTAGCGTTAAGAACAGAGGACTGGGCCTTTGAGGGAATATCCTCACCTGGACCTCTCCTCTGTTCCTTCTTTTGGAAAAAAAAAAAAAAAACGAGAGGGGAGGATTTCCAGCCCCCCGCTCCCTTCCCTTTTAGTCGCCTTCTACGACACGCAGGGAATACGTGGGAAGTATTCTTTCTCCCCTATCCCCAGGGCGCAAATGGGGAGGTGATAACAAGTAGTGGTGATGTGAGAAGGAGATGGAGTGAGTATTTTGAAGGTTTGTTGAATGTGTTTGATGATAGAGTGGCAGATATAGGGTGTTTTGGTCGAGGTGGTGTGCAAAGTGAGAGGGTTAGGGAAAATGATTTGGTAAACAGAGAAGAGGTAGTGAAAGCTTTGCGGAAGATGAAAGCCGGCAAGGCAGCAGGTTTGGATGGTATTGCAGTGGAATTTATTAAAAAAGGGGGTGACTGTATTGTTGACTGGTTGGTAAGGTTATTTTATGTATGTATGACTCATGGTGAGGTGCCTGAGGATTGGCGGAATGCGTGCATAGTGCCATTGTACAAAGGCAAAGGGGATAAGAGTGAGTGCTCAAATTACAGAGGTATAAGTTTGTTGAGTATTCCTGGTAAATTATATGGGAGGGTATTGATTGAGAGGGTGAAGGCATGTACAGAGCATCAAATTGGGGAAGAGCAGTGTGGTTTCAGAAGTGGTAGAGGATGTGTGGATCAGGTGTTTGCTTTGAAGACTGTATGTGAGAAATACTTAGAAAAGCAAATGGATTTGTATGTAGCATTTATGGATCTGGAGAAGGCATATGATAGAGTTGATAGAGATGCTCTGTGGAAGGTATTAAGAATATATGGTGTGGGAGGCAAGTTGTTAGAAGCAGTGAAAAGTTTTTATCGAGGATGTAAGGCATGTGTACGTGTAGGAAGAGAGGAAAGTGATTGGTTCTCAGTGAATGTAGGTTTGCGGCAGGGGTGTGTGATGTCTCCATGGTTGTTTAATTTGTTTATGGATGGGGTTGTTAGGGAGGTAAATGCAAGAGTTTTGGAAAGAGGGGCAAGTATGAAGTCTGTTGGGGATGAGAGAGCTTGGGAAGTGAGTCAGTTGTTGTTCGCTGATGATACAGCGCTGGTGGCTGATTCATGTGAGAAACTGCAGAAGCTGGTGACTGAGTTTGGTAAAGTGTGTGGAAGAAGAAAGTTAAGAGTAAATGTGAATAAGAGCAAGGTTATTAGGTACAGTAGGGTTGAGGGTCAAGTCAATTGGGAGGTGAGTTTGAATGGAGAAAAACTGGAGGAAGTGAAGTGTTTTAGATATCTGGGAGTGGATCTGGCAGCGGATGGAACCATGGAAGCGGAAGTGGATCATAGGGTGGGGGAGGGGGCGAAAATTCTGGGGGCCTTGAAGAATGTGTGGAAGTCGAGAACATTATCTCGGAAAGCAAAAATGGGTATGTTTGAAGGAATAGTGGTTCCAACAATGTTGTATGGTTGCGAGGCGTGGGCTATGGATAGAGTTGTGCGCAGGAGGATGGATGTGCTGGAAATGAGATGTTTGAGGACAATGTGTGGTGTGAGGTGGTTTGATCGATTGAGTAACGTAAGGGTAAGAGAGATGTGTGTAAATAAAAAGAGCGTGGTTGAGAGAGCAGAAGAGGGTGTTTTGAAGTGGTTTGGGCACATGGAGAGGATGAGTGAGGAAAGATTGACCAAGAGGATATGTGTCGGAGGTGGAGGGAACAAGGAGAAGAGGGAGACCAAATTGGAGGTGGAAAGATGGAGTGAAAAAGATTTTGTGTGATCGGGGCCTGAACATGCAGGAGGGTGAAAGGAGGGCAAGGAATAGAGTGAATTGGAGCGATGTGGTATACCGGGGTTGACGTGCTGTCAGTGGATTGAATCAAGGCATGTGAAGCGTCTGGGGTAAACCATGGAAAGCTGTGTAGGTATGTATATTTGCGTGTGTGGACGTATGTATATACATGTGTATGGGGGTGGGTTGGGCCATTTCTTTCGTCTGTTTCCTTGCGCTACCTCGCAAACGCGGGAGACAGCGACAAAGCAAAAAAAAAAGAAAAAAAAAAAAATATATATATAAATTATCCCTGGGGATAGGGGAGAAAGAATACTTCCCACGTATTCCCTGCGTGTCGTGGAAGGCAACTAAAAGGGGAGGGAGCAGGTGGCTGGAAATCCTCCCGTCTTTTTTTTTTTTTTTTTAATTTTGCAAAAGAAGGAACAGAGAAGGGGGCGAAGTGAGGATATTCCTCTGTTCTTAACGCTAACTCGCTAACGCCGGAAATGGCGAATAGTATGAAAGAAAAGAAATATATATATATATATATATATATATATATATATATATATATATATATATATATATATATATATATATATATATATATATATATATATATATATATAGTATTTCTTATACTTGATCGCCGTTTTCCGAGTCAGCGAGGTAGCACCAGGAAACAAGAAGAATGGCCCATCCACTCATATACACATATATGCACATAAACGCACACACACGCACATATACATACATATACATATCAACATATACATATATATGCATGCACACTCACAGACATGTCCATATATACACATGTGCATATTCATACTTGCTTGCCTTCATCTATTTCTGGTGCTCCCCCGTCCCACACGAAAGAGCATCGCTAGCCCCTGCTTCAGCGAGGTAACGCCAGAAAAACAGACAAAAGATGCTACATTCGTTCACGCTCAGTCTCTAGCTGCCATGTGTAATGCACCAAAACCACAGCTCCCTACCCACATCCAGGCCCAACATACCTTCCCATGGTTTACCAAAGACATTTCATATGCCCTGTCTCAGTTCACTGACAGCACGTCGACCCCGGTATACCACATAGTTCTAATTCACTCTATTCCTTGCACGCCTCTCGCTCTCCTGTAAGTTCAGGCCCCGATCGCTCAAAATCTTTTTCACTCAATCCTTCCACCTCCAATTTGGTCTACCGCTTCTCCTTTTTCCCTACACCTTTTACACATATATTCACTTTGTCAACCTTTCCTCACTCATTCTCTTATGTGCAAACCAAACACCCTCTTCTGCCCTCTTCCACATATCTCTCTTACCTCTCATTATTTTCTCGATCAAACCACCTCACACCACATATCGTCCTCAAACATCTCATTTCCAACACATCAACCCTCCTCCGCACAACCCTATATAAAGCCCACATATAACATTGTTGGACTACTGATCCTTCAAACTTACCCATTTTTGCTCTCCGAGATAACGTTCTCTCCTTCCACACATTCTTCAACGCTCCCAGAATCTTGGCCCCCTCCCCTACCCTGTGACTCACTTCCACCTTCATGGTTCCATCCGCTGCTAAATCCACTCCCAGATATCTAAAACATTTCACTTCCTTCAATTTTTCTCCATTCAAACTTACACCCCAATTAGCTTGTCCCTCAACTCTACTGAACTCAATACTCTTGTTCTTATTCACATTCACTCTCACCTTTCTCCTTACATCAGTAGCTTTGACAAAATAGCTCTCTCTTATGCTCTGAAAATTTAGACCACCATATGGTTGATCTTTCCTTATGTCCCAAGCCATATGTACATATGAGGAGAATAAGAAACTTAAGAGTGCAAGAATTATGCCCTGTGTACTTCATCAAAGAGCAGCTACGTCTCTTGGTCAAACTAGGATTCAATGTTTACCACAATAATTCTTCAACAACTGCATGTAGTCAGATTGAAATCCGAATCTCTCATGACTATCGGACACCACATATATCACTTTGATTTTATCTACCTGTCTTAGCCCCTCTGTTCACCCGGATAAAGGTAGAGGAGAGTGACAGGTGGTGGTGAAATGCATGAGGAGGTGTGGGTGGGGAAGGTGGATCAAGTCTGTGATTCAGGTACAGACTGAAAGATACTTCAATTTCTGCTCAGCCACAGAGACATGGGAATACAAAGACCTATCGCTCAAAACAATAGGAAGATTAGCAGGGGAAGAGGAACATCAATCATGGGCATGACCAACACAGCCGTTATATAAAGCTACCTGTTGGAAACAAGCATCAGCAGACAGGAAGATTCAAAACACAAATTCTATCCCAAAACACTTTTGAAAATGTTATCCAGGGCACAATTACTGTATGCTGCTACACCCTTCCCTCCCATCGTTAACCCTGATGATCCTTCTAATGACGTCACGTGTACATGAACAAAGTTTAGGTGCAAACTTGAATGTAGAATTAAAATGAAAAAATGAATGTCACTTACTAGTTTATCAGGTGGCTTCAGATTTACCACTTGCATGAGACCTGTTATGTGCTGGATGAAATGCTCGTTCAACACAGCCAATGTATCTCACCCTGAATGCCTTTCTTCTGGCGTACCATCCGCAGCTGTTGGCAGATGTGTCTCATCTGTGACTGGACACAAATTCCCATTCTTCCTCTCAAGTTGGTCAAAATGTTGGCTCATTTGCTTCTCAATACCCATATCATGACCATTTTTTTTTTCATGTGGCCGATCCTTTGTCAACTGAAGACCTAGACAATACAGGAACTTCATCTCATTCATTTGGATCATTCACAGACCACTTGTTTTTCAAACATACACCTAGAGTCATAATCAATTTAAACAATTAGTAGTTCAGAAAAGATGAACAGAACACAGGAGCCTTACGAGAGCAATTTGATGCTTGTTAGAAGGAATGATGTTGAATTTTACCATCTATTGACCAGTTTTGGCAATATGATTAAACTGCACACTACAGTGTCTGACTGTCAGTCACGAGTGATGTCTAGTGATTAGCAGTAAAGACCAGACCACTATGCTTGGTTTTGTAAATATTTAAGTGTTGTACATTACCTGAAGTGAAACACGAATGGATGTATACACCACAGGTCCTTGCTTCGCTTTCAGTCTGAAAGAAGAAATCTTACCCATACCATACGTCATCATAGACTATTGTGTTACATTAGGTAAAGATAATTACATATTTCTAGTCTCGTGAAATACTGTCTGCCCCCAATATTCACGGATTTAGTGTTCAAGGCTTAGATCATTTGCAAGTGTTTTCTCTGTATACCAGTTAAACATTCGTAGAAAATAATCACATCTGTTCAATGGTTAAACTTATGGCCTCATACATCACATGTTTGCTTTATCTTGCCCAAAAAGTCTTGCCTTTTCCTGATGCATCACAGTGAGCAGCGTGGGATGCCGACATACCACACTCAATGTCTTTCTATTTGACCTTTACCATGTACACATCCCATGGAGCTCAGCCTTCCACTGACACATTTTATCTGTATTTTTCCATGATCATTGTCCTTAATCACGGCCAATCAGTGTAAAGTGAGTAGTGCATGTGAATCCAATGCAAATTGGCAGAAGTGAGGACTGAGCCCAAAAGTGAAATTATCATATCATCTGATTGAAGGTGGGGTGCCATTATGGTATAAGTAGACTATTGTGAGTATACAAGGAAAACAGGCAAAAAATCTGGGAAGGTGATGAACCAGGTTCGTCAAAATCTGACATAGTGTCTTTTCAGACCCACGACTCAATTCTTGAGAAAATGAAGGGACACTTAGCGTGTGTGATGATATCAGAAAAAGAAAAGGCAAGCCTCTTAGTGGACCTGTGATAAAGGAGATGACAGCGTGTCTTTACGATCATTTTTGTTCTAACTTCTGGGGTTATGGTACTACATCCACTTCGGCCACAACCTGGCCAGCAAGGGCTGACATGAAAATCCATAAGATTCCTTTTTTCATTCGATTATTCATCATGATTAGCATGTTTACGTTGTATTTTTGAATTTTCATAACTATGACGTTCATTGCACATTTTGAATGATTATTCTCGTCAGAGCAGTCCACTTATACCTTTTTCCCATAGATTTTGATTACGAGCATCTGAGGATTTGAAATTCAGGCCGGTTTCTTGGAACGCAACCTCCAGGAATGATTTGGGCAGACAGTAGTCCAGTTACCTCTACGGTGTCTTATGTATACAACACGTATATACACCACGTGTGACGACATGCTCAACACTGATTTTATTTTCAAAATCTCACTTATCAGTGTCAATAATGAGCCTTCCATCACCAGAGTCCAAGTCTGAATCTGAGCTAGAATCACTGGAAAGTAGATCATGGAACCTCCAGGACATGCTGCTTCCATCTCCTTGCAGACAATAATCTTTGACCTCTCTATCAACACTGTGGGTCTCTCTATATCTCCCTCCCCCATCTTCACTTACTGAAACCCTTGGTTCCATATGCGTTCTGTTTTTGGGATTCCTTTGTGCATTACTTTTTATTAAAGATTTGATTGCCACTTTCATGGAATTTCTATGCATGATATTTATATTTCTTTTTAAGTTATCTATAACATCACTAGGTATACCTATTTTATTGCCTTGAACTGTATTACAGTTACCCGTATTCTTGTCGAAGACGTTTCCCAATATTCCTGAGGAACCTTCAGCAGTATTTGTCTGAAGTCCAGAAGCATCTGACTCTAATAGGTGTCTTTTTCTGGCACACTGTCCATACAATTCTGACTGTTTTACGACTGGTTTCCTAAGATTTTCTACTGTAAAGAGATTGTTCTTGCAATCAAAAGTTAATGGACACTCACAATTAGTGTAGCTGGGAAGGTCTGAGCCACTACAGCAATGGCAGGTGTCTCGATTTAAACAGTCAATTTTTACCCAACTGGGTGCTGACCCTACGTGAGAGCATGCCATTCTTAAGCCTGGAGACAAGGTCGCCTGTGACCCATCTACCTTAACTAAATTCTCGTTATGGAAATCATTTTTGTCAGAAGTGGACAGCTTGCACCGTCGTCTGGTACTAGCTGAAGGGTATTTACCTAAGTTACACTGTCCTTGTTTGGTGATGTGATGCTCATTTTTCTGCCAGTTACTTAAGACATTGTGATTTGATCCAACGAGGTGAACATGAATTACAGGTGAAGATTGTTCTGAAATGTTTGTCAACTCATTTTTCTTCTCTTCATAAGCTGGATGAGAGTCTTCATGAGAACTCTTGATTTTGGTTGAATGTTTTATTCTTTTTCTATCACTGTGTTCATCTTCCTGGTAAGATCGTTTTTTCACGTTTCCCTTTAACTTTGATCGCTTTTTGGGTCGATTTTTCTTTGTGCATCTGTTTCTATTGCTAGAGGGAAGCTCCCTTAAGAAACAAGAATCTTTCGGGGAACTGCTGTTTTGCTCCTGGAAATATTTCAATTTGCATCTGCTTGAAAAATTTTGTGCCTTCAAATCATTTTCTACACTTGGCTCTTGCCTACTGATTATATTGGTAAGGAAAGATGCTTGACCATAATTTTCAGAAACCGTATCATTTCCAGAAGTAACAAAATTTTGTGAAGAGACCTGAGTATCTGTCTTCTCTGTTGAATGATTCATTTTCTTCAGTTCTCTCTCGGATGGATGAGAGGCAGACCCTTGTTTGATCATTTGTCTTAATAGATGTAATGATTCTTCCACATCTTTTTCCATCTTCCCCTCGATTTCTACTGTCTGAAGAGGTTTTGATGGTTCGGAAGTGGAACTGTGCTGAAAGAGGGCCGAATACAGTGGTAATGTAAAGGACAAAGGTGGAGACGATACTGGGGTTGAGAGAAGTTTGAATAAAGATGATGCAGGATTAGAAAGTAACGATGAAGAGGAAGAAACGGAAGAGGATGTGGAAGCAGAATGGACACTGGCTGAGGGAGAAGAAACTTGAGGTAAAGAATTATTTCTCTGTGCTTCCTGCAGATGACTGAGATGGAAATCTATAGAGGGTCCTGGCATAGTTTCTATACAGTCTAAGGCTTCCTGAGGTTTCGCTGGTGTGGTAGCTAGAGTCAGGACCGTGTCCCTGGTGCTGCCTGGAGAACTCCCACACTGGCTGTTACTAAAGCTTGTGGTTGTCGTGCTCACTTGTATACAAGAAGTTAATTCTGTGGAAGAAGAACTAAACCTGTTAAAAAAGCCTTAAAGAGACCCCTTTATAAGTCACATCTATTGACTACACATGATAGATTAGGCGCTAATAACTTCACAACAATAATTCTTAGAAGTTAACGTCTTCATACATCTACAAGATCAGATCCTCATCTTTTTTATTAACTTATGTTACAGTGATGACATTTTCTGCTGAATTTGTGAGAACAAACATCTGACCCCTTAAATTCGATGGCTTTCGTATATTTAGAAAAAGTCCCACTCTAAGTGCTGATTGTAACCTGAAAGTGTTAACATGGACTCACGTTGTGTAGCGGTCAGGTTCCTGACAGTGACGCATTCACGAACCACCAGGGTCGAGTGCATATGTTCGAATCCTGGTTGCAGCAGTTGGTACACAGTCAATACAGCTGTTCATACACCCCTAGGGGTTGGTCGATAAAATAAGTTCCTGGTTCAGGCCAGGATATATGAATATATAGCGTTAATGGGATCGCTACGATTAGGGCCTCAGTTGCACGTGCCATCTCAGCTAATATATATCACAAAGGGTTGTGAGTGAATGGTGGGATGAAGAAGTAAAGTTGTTAGTAATAGAGCAAAGAGAGGCGTTTAGACGATACTTGCAAGGAAGGAGTGCAAATGACCGAGAGATGTATAAAAGAAAGGGGCAGGAGGTCAAGAGAAAGGTGCAAGGGTTGAAAAAGAGGGCAAATGAGAGTTGGGGTGAGAGAGTATCATTAAATTTTAGAGAGAGTAAAAAGATTTTTGGAAGGAGATAAATATCGTGTGTAAGACAACAGATCAAATGGGAACATTGGTGAAGGGGGCAAGTGGGGAAATAATAACAGGTAGTGATGAAGTTAGGAGATGGAGTGAGTATTTTGAAGGTTTGTTGAATGTGTTTGATGATGAGTGGCAAATATAGGGTGTTTTGGTCGGGGTGGTGTGCGAAGTGAGAGGGTAAAGGAGAATGGTTTGGTTAAGAGAGAGGAAGTAGTGAAAGCTTTGTGGAAGATGAAATCCGGCAAGGCGGCGGGTTTGGATGGTGCTGCAGTGGAATGTATTAATTAAGGGGGTGACTGTGTTGTTGGTAAGGATATTCAGTGCATGTATAGATCATGGTGAAGTGCCTGAGGATTGGTGGAATGCATGCATAGTGTCACTGAACTTAGCAGCGAATGGAACCATGGATGCGGAAGTGAGTCACAGGGTGGGGGAGGGGGCGAAGATTCTGGGAGTGATGAAGAATGTGTGGAAGGAGTCAACTTTATTTCGGAAAGCAAAAATGAGTATGTTAGATGGAATAGTAGTTCAAAAAAATGTTAATATGGTTGTGAGGCATGGGCTATAGATAGGGTTGTACGGAGGAAGGTGGATGTGTTGCAAATGAAATATCTGAGGACAATATGCGGTGTGAGGTGGTTTGATCGAGAAAGTAATGAAACGGTAAAAGAGATGTGTGGAAATAAAAAGAGTGTGGTTGAGAGCGCAGAAGAGGATGTGTTAAAATGGGTTGGACATATGAAGAGAATGAGTGAGGAAAGATTGACAAAGAGTATATATGTGTCAAAGGTGGAGGAAACAAGAAGTTGGAGACCAAACTGGTGGCGAAAGGGTGGAGCGAAAAGGATTTTTGAGCGATCGGGGCCTGAACATATAATAGGGTGAGAGGCGTGCAAGGAATAGAATGAATTGGAACGATGTGGTATACCGGGGTCGACGTGCTGTCAGTGGACTGAACCAGGGCATGTGAAGCGTCTGGGGTAAACCTAGATGTGGAAAGGGAGGCGTGGTTTCGGTGCATTACACACGACAGCTGGAGACGTGAAAGAATGTGGCATTTTTGTCTTTTCCTGGTGCTACCTCGCTGTAGGGCGGGGGGAGGGGGGGTGTTGGTATTTCCTATGTGGCAGGGTGACGACGAGAATGGATGAAGGTACCAAGTATATATTTATATGTCTGTGTGTATGTATGAATGTATACGTTGAAATGTGTATATATATATATATATATATATATATATATATATATATATATATATATATATATATATATATATATATATATATATATATGTGTGTGTCGGAGGTGGAGGGAACGAGGAGAAGTGGGAGACCAAATTGGAGGTGGAAAGATGGAGTGAAAAAGATTTTGTGTGATCGGGGCCTGAACATGCAGGAGGGTGAAAGGAGGGCAAGGAATAGAGTAAATTGGATCGATGTGGTATACCGGGGTTGACGTGCTGTCAGTGGATTGAATCAGGGCATGTGAAGCGTCTGGGGTAAACCATGGAAAGCTGTGTAAGTATGTATATTTGCGTGTGTGGACGTATGTATATACATGTATATGGGGGTGGGTTGGGCCATTTCTTTCGTCTGTTTCCTTGCGCTACCTCGCAAACGCGGGAGACAACGACAAAGCAAAAAAAAAAAAAAGAATATATATATATATATATATATATATATATATATATATATATACATATATATATATATATATATAAAGAATATATATATATATATATATATATATATATATATATATATATATATATATATATATATATATATATATATATATATATATATATATATATATTTTTTTTTTTGTCGCTGTCTCCCGCGTTTGCGAGGTAGCGCAAGGAAACAGACGAAAGAAATGGCCCAACCCACCCCCATACACATATATATACATACGTCCACACACGCAAATATACATAACTACACAGCTTTCCATGGTTTACCCCAGACGCTTCACATGCCTTGATTCAATCCACTGACAGCACGTCAACCCCGGTATACCACATCGCCCCAATTCACTCTATTCCTTGCCCTCCTTTCACCCTCCTGCATGTTCAGGCCCCGATCACACAAAATCTTTTTCACTCCATCTTTCCACCTCCAATTTGGTCTCCCTCTTCTCCTCGTTCCCTCCACCTCCGACACATATATCCTCTTGGTCAATCTTGGTCAATATATATATCCCTGGGCATGAGAAGAAGGATCATGAGAGGAAAGTGTTTTGGGAGCAGCTGAATGAGTGTGTTAGTGGTTTTGATGCACGAGACCGGGTTATAGTGATGGGTGATTTGAATGCAAAGGTGAGTAATGTGGCAGTTGAGGGAATAATTGGTATACATGGGGTGTTCAGTGTTGTAAATGGAAATGGTGAAGAGCTTGTAGATTTATGTGCTGAAAAAGGACTGGTGATTGGGAATACCTGGTTTAAAAAGCGAGATATACATAAGTATACGTATGTAAGTAGGAGAGATGGCCAGAGAGCGTTATTGGATTACGTGTTAATTGACAGGCGCGCGAAAGAGAGACTTTTGGATGTTAATGTGCTGAGAGGTGCAACTGGAGGGATGTCTGATCATTATCTTGTGGAGGCTAAGGTGAAGATTTGTATGGGTTTTCAGAAAAGAAGAGTGAATGTTGGGGTGAAGAGGGTGGTGAGAGTAAGTGAGCTTGGGAAGGAGACTTGTGTGAGGAAGTACCAGGAGAGACTGAGTACAGAATGGAAAATGGTGAGAACAATGGAAGTAAGGGGAGTGGGGGAGGAATGGGATGTATTTAGGGATTCAGTGATGGAGTGCGCAAAAGATGCTTGTAGCACGAGAAGAGTGGGAGGTGGGTTGATTAGAAAGGGTAGTGAGTGGTGGGATGAAGAAGTAAGATTATCAGTGAAAGAGAAGAGAGAGGCATTTGGACGATTTTTGCAGGAAAAAATGCAGTTGAGTGGGAGATGTATAAAAGAAAGAGACAGGAGGTCAAGAGAAAGGTGCAAGAGGTGAAAAAGAGGGCAAATGAGAGTTGGGGTGAGAGAGTATCATTAAATTTTAGGGAGAATAAAAAGATGTTCTGGAAGGAGGTAAATAAAGTGCGTAAGAAAAGGGAACTTCACTGGGAACTTCAGTGAAGAGCGCAAATGGGGAGGTGATAACAAGTAGTGGTGATTTGAGAAGGAGATGGAGTGAGTATTTTGAAGGTTTGTTGAATGTGTTTGATGATAGAGTGGCAGATATAGGGTGTTTTGGTCGAGGTGGTGTGCAAAGTGAGAGGGTTAGGGAAAATGATTTGGTAAACAGAGAAGAGGTAGTAAAAGCTTTGCGGAAGATGAAAGCCGGCAAGGCAGCAGGTTTGGATGGTATATATATATTTTTTTTTTTTTTTATACTTTGTCGCTGTCTCCCGCGTTTGCGAGGTAGCGCAAGGAAACAGACGAAAGAAATGGCCCAACCCCCCCCATACACATGTATATACATACGTCCACACACGCAAATATACATACCTACACAACTTTCCATGGTTTACCCCAGACGCTTCACATGCCTTGATTCAATCCACTGACAGCACGTCAACCCCGGTATACCACATCGCTCCAATTCACTCTATTCCTTGCCCTCCTTTCACCCTCCTGCATGTTCAGGCCCCGATCACACAAAATCTTTTTCACTCCATCTTTCCACCTCCAATTTGGTCTCCCTCTTCTCCTCGTTCCCTCCACCTCCGACACATATATCCTCTTGGTCAATCTTTCCTCACTCATTCTCTCCATGTGCCCAAACCACTTCAAAACACCCTCTTCTGCTCTCTCAACCACGCTCTTTTTATTTCCACACATCTCTCTTACCCTTACGTTACTCACTCGATCAAACCACCTCACACCACACATTGTCCTCAAACATCTCATTTCCAGCACATCCATCCTCCTGCGCACAACTCTATCCATAGCCCATGCCTCGCAACCATACAACATTGTTGGAACAACTATTCCTTCAAACATACCCATTTTTGCTTTCCGAGATAATGTTCTCGACTTCCACACATTCTTCAAGGCTCCCAGAATTTTCGCCCCCTCCCCCACCCTATGATCCACTTCCGCTTCCATGGTTCCATCCGCTGCCAGATCCACTCCCAGATATCTAAAACACTTCACTTCCTCCAGTTTTTCTCCATTGAAACTCACCTCCCAATTGACTTGACCCTCAACCCTACTGTACCTAATAACCTTGCTCTTATTCACATTTACTCTTAACTTTCTTCTTCCACACACTTTACCAAACTCAGTCACCAGCTTCTGCAGTTTCTCACATGAATCAGCCACCAGCGCTGTATCATCAGCGAACAACAACTGACTCACTTCCCAAGCTCTCTCATCCACAACAGACTTCATACTTGCCCCTCTTTCCAAAACTCTTGTATTTACCTCCCTAACAACCCCATCCATAAACAAATTAAACAACCATGGAGACATCACACACCCCTGCCGCAAACCTACATTCACTGAGAACCAATCACTTTCCTCTCTTCCTACACGTACACATGCCTTACATCCTTGATAAAAACTTTTCACTGCTTCTAACAACTTTCCTCCCACACCATATATTCTTAATACCTTCCACAGAGCATCTCTATCAACTCTATCATATGCCTTCTCCAGATCCATAAATGCTACATACAAATCCATTTGCTTTTCTAAGTATTTCTCACATACATTCTTCAAAGCAAACACCTGATCCACACATCCTCTACCACTTCTGAAACCACACTGCTCTTCCCCAATCTGATGCTCTGTACATGCCTTCACCCTCTCAATCAATACCCTCCCATATAATTTCCCAGGAATACTCAACAAACTTATACCTCTGTAATTTGAGCACTCACTCTTATCCCCTTTGCCTTTGTACAATATATATATATATATATATATATATATATATATATATATATATATATATATATATATATATATATATATATATATATATATATATATATATATATATATATATATATATATATATATTGTACATAATCTTTTTCACTCCATCCTTCCACCTCCAATTTGGTTTCCCACCTCTCCTCGTTCCCTCGAACTATGACACATGTATCCTCATTGTCAATCATTCCTCGCTCATTCTCTCCATGTGACCAAACCATTTCAAAACACCCTCTTCTGCTCTATCAACCACACTCTTTTAATTACCATACATCTCTCTTATCCTTTCATTATTCTCTCGATCAAACCATCTTACACCACATATTGCCTTCAAACATCTCATTTCCAACACATCCACCCTCCTCCCCACAACCTCATCTACCGCCCATACCTCACAACCATATAACATTTTAGGAACCACTATTCCTTTAAACATTGCATTTTTGCTTTCCGAGATAACGTTCTCGCCTTTCACACGCTCCCAAAACCTTCGCCCCCCTCCAGTTTTTCTCCATTCAAACTTATATATATATATATATATATATATATATATATATATATATATATATATATATATATATATATATATATATATATATATATATATATATATATAAATATATATATTTTTTTTTTTGCTTTGTCGCTGTCTCCCGCATTTGCGAGGTAGCGCAAGGAAACAGACGAAAGAAATGGCCCAACCCACCCCCATACACATGTATATACATACGTCCACACACGCAAATATACATACCTACACAGCTTTCCATGGTTTACCCCAGACGCTTCACATGCCCTGATTCAATCCATTGACAGCACGTCAACCCGGTATACCGCATCGATCCAATTCACTCTATTCCTTGCCCTCCTTTCACCCTCCTGCATGTTCAGGCCCCGATCACACAAAATCTTTTTCACTCCATCTTTCCACCTCCAATTTGGTCTCCCACTTCTCCTCGTTCCCTCCACCTCCGACACATATATCCTCTTGGTCAATCTTTCCTCACTCATTCTCTCCATGTGCCCAAACCATTTCAAAACACCCTCTTCTGCTCTCTCAACCACGCTCTTTTTATTTCCACACATCTCTCTTACCCTTACGTAACTTACTCGATCAAACCACCTCACACCACACATTGTCCTCAAACATCTCATTTCCAGTACATCCATCCTCCTGCGCACAACTCTATCCATAGCCCACGCCTCGCAATCACACAACATTGTTGGAACCACTATTCCTTCAAACATACCCATTTTTGCTTTCCGAGATAATGTTCTCGACTTCCACACATTCTTCAAGGCTCCCAGAATTTTCGCCCCCTCCCCCACCCTATGATCCACTTCCGCTTCCATGGTTCCATCCGCTGCCAGATCCACTCCCAGATATCTAAAACACTTTACTTCCTTCAGTTTTTCTCCATTCAAACTTACCTCCCAATTGACTTGACCCTCAACCCTACTGTACCTAATAACCTTGCTCTTATTCACATTTACTCTTAACTTTCTTCTTTCACACACTTTACCAAACTCAGTCACCAGCTTCTGCAGTTTCTCACATGAATCAGCCACCAGCGCTGTATCATCAGCGAACAACAACTGACTCATTTCCCAAGCTCTCTCATCCCCAACAGACTGCATACTTGCCCTTCTTTCCAAAACTCTTGCGTTTACCTCCCTAACAACCCCATCCATAAACAAATTAAACAACCATGGAGACATCACACACCCCTGCCGCAAACCTACATTCACTGAGAACCAATCACTTTCCTCTCTTCATACGCGTACACATGCCATACATCCTCGATGAAAACTTTTCACTGCTTCTAACAACTTGCCTCCCACACCATATATTCTTAATACCTTCCACAGAGCATCTCTATCAACTCTATCATATATATATATATATATATATATATATATATATATATATATATATATATATATATATATATATATATATATATATATATATATATATATACTTTATTTATTTATTTTTTTTTTTACTTTGTCGCTTTCTCCCGCGTTAGCGAGGTAGCGCAAGGAAACAGACGAAAGAATGGCCCAACCCACCAACATACACATGTATATACATACACGTCCACACACGCAAATATACATACCTATACATCTCAACGTATATATATATATATATATATATATATATATATATATATATATATATATATATATATATATATATATATATATATATATATACACACAGACATATACATATATACACATGTACATAATTTATACTGTCTGCCTTTATTCATTCCCATCGCCACTCCGCCACACATGAAATAACAACCCCCTCCTCCCGCATGTGTGCAAGGTAGCGCTAGGAAAAGACAATAAAGGCTACATTCGTTCACACTCAGTCTCTAGCTGTCATGTATAATGCACTGAAACCACAGCTCCCTTTCCACATCCAGGCCACACAGAAGTTTCCATGGTTTACCCCAGACGCTTCACACGCCCTGTTTCAATCCATTGACAGCAGTCGATCCCGGTACACCACATCGTTCCAATTCACTCTATTCCTTGCACGCCTTTCACCCTCCTGCATGTTCGGGCCCCGATCACTCAAAATTTTTTTTCACTCCATCTTTCCACCTCCAATTTGGTCTTCCACTTCTCGTTCCCTCCACCTCTGACATATATATCCTCTTGGTCAGTCTTTCCTCACTCATTCTCTCCATGTGACTAAACCATTTCAAAACACCCTCTTCCGCTCTTTCAACCACACTCTTTCTATTACCACACATCTCTCTTACCCTATTATTAGTTACTCTATCAAACCACCTCACACCACATATTGTCCTCAAACATCTCATTTCCAGCACATCCACCCTCCTGCGCACAACTCTATCTATAGCCCACGACTCGCAACCACATAACTTTGTTGGAACCACTATTCCTTCAAACATACCCATTTTTGCTCTCGGAGATAATGTTTTCGACTTCCACACATTCTTCAACGCTCCCAGAATTTTCGCCCCCTCCCCCACCCTATGATTCACTTCCACTTCCATGGTTCCATCCGCTGCCAAATCCACTCCCAGATATCTAAAACACTTCACTTCCTCCAGTTTTTCTCCATTCAAACTTACCTCCCAATTGACTTGTCCCTTAACCTTATTCACATTCACTCTCAGTTTTCTTCTTTCACACACTTTACCAAACTCAATGACTAGCTTCTGCAGTTTCTCACACGAATCAGCCACCAGCACTGTATCATCAGCGAACAACAACTGACTCACTTCCCAAGCTCTCTCATCCACAACAGACTGCATACTTGCCCCTCTTTCCAAGACTCTTGCATTCACCTCGCAAACAACCCCATCCATAAACAAATTAAACAACCATGGAGACATCTCACACCCCGGCCGTAAACCTACATTCACTGAGAACCAATCACTTTCCTCTCTTCCTACACGTACACAAGCCTTACATCCTCGATAAAACTTTTCACTGCTTCTAACAACTTGCCCCCCACACCATATATTCTTAATACCTTCGACAGAGCATCTCTATCAACTCTATCATATGCCTTCTCCAGATCCATAAATGCTACATACAAATCCATTTGCTTTCTAAGTATTTCTCACATACATTCTTCAAAGCAAACACCTGATTCACACATCCTCTACCACTTCTGAAACCACACTGCTCTTCCCCAGTCTGATGCTCTGTACATGCCTTCACCCTCTCAATCAATACCCTCCCATATAATTTCCTAGGAATACTCAACAAACTTATACCTCTGTAATTTGAGCACTCACTCTTATCTCATTTGCCTTTGTTCAATAGCACTATGCAAGCATTCCTCCAATCCTCAGGCACCTCACCATGAGTCATACATACATCAAATAACCTTACCAACAAGTCAACAATACAGTCACCCCCCCCTTTTTTTTTTTTTATAAATTCCACTGCAATACCATCCAAACCCGCTGTCTTGCCGGCTTTCATCTTCCACAAAGCTTTTACTACCTCTTCTCTGTTTACCAAATCATTCTCCCCATCCCTCTCACTTTGCACACCACCTCGACCAAAACACCCTATATCTGCCACTCTGTCATTAAACACATTCAACAAACCTTAAAAATACTCACTCCATCTCCTTCTCACATCATCACTACTTGTTATCACCTCCCCATTAGCCCCCTTCACTGAAGTTCCCAGTGAAGTTCCCTTGTCTTACGCACTTTATTTACCTCCTTCCAAAACATCTTGTTATTCTCTCTAAAATATAATGATACTCTCTCATCCCAACTCTCATTTGCCCTCTTTTTCACCTCTTGCACCTTTCTCTTGACCTCCTGTCTCTTTCTTTTATACATCTCCCACTCATTTGCATTATTTCCCTGCAAAAATCGTCCAACTGCCTCTCTCTTTTCTTTCACTAATAATCTTACTTCTTCATCCCACCACTCACCACCCTTTCTAATCTGCTCACCTCCTACGCTTCTCATGCCACAAGCATCTTTTGCGCAAGCCACCACTTCTTCCCAAAATACATCCCATTCCTCCCCCACTCCCCTTACGTCCTTTGTTCTCACCTTTTATCATACTGTACTCAGTCCCTCCTGGTACTTCCTCACACAAGTCTCCTTCCCAAGCTCACTTGCTCTCACCACTCTCTTCATCCCAACATTCTCTCTTCTTTTCTGAAAACCTCTACAAATCTTCACCTTCGCCTCCACAAGATAATAATCAGACGTCCCTCCAGTTGCACCTCTCAGCACATTAACATCCAAAAGTCTCTCTTTCGCGCGCCTATCAATTAACACGTAATCCAAAAGCGCTCTCTGGCCATCTCTCCTACTTACATACGTATACTTATGTATATCTCTCTTTTTAAACCAGGTATTCCCAATCACCAGTCCCTTTTCAGCACATATATCTACAAGCTCTTCACCATTTCCATTTACAACACTGAACACCCCATGTACACCAATTATTCCCTCAACTGCCACATTACTCACCTTTGCATTTAAATCACCCATCACACGGTCTCGTGCATCAAAACTACTAACACACTCACTCACTGCTCACAAAACACTTGCCTCTCATGATCTTTCTTCTCGTGCCCAGATGCATATGCACCAATAATCACCCATCTCTCTACATCAACTTTCAGTTTTACCCATATCAATCGAGTTTAAATTTTTACACTCTATTACATACTTTCACCACCCCTGTTTCAAGAGTAGTGCTACTCCTTCCCTTGCTCTTGTCCTCTTACTAACCCCTGACTTTACTCCCAAGACATTCCCAAACCACTCTTCCCCTTTACCCTTGTTTCGTTTCACTGAGAGCCAAAACATCCAGGTTCCTTTCCTCAGACATACTACCTATCTCTCCTTTTTTCTAATATTGGTTACATCCACACACATTTAGACACCCCAGTCTGAGCCTTCGAGGAGGATGAGAACTAACCGCGTGGCTCCTTCTGTTTCCCCTTATATATGGGAATAAGGAGAAGCGGTAGACCAAATTTGGTCTCCCACTTGCCCTTGTTCCCTCCACCTCTGACACATATATCCTGTTTGTCAATCTTTCCTCACTCATTCTCTCCATGTGTCCAAACCATTTCAACACACCCTCTTCTGCTCTCTCAGCTACACTCTTTTTATTACCAAACATCTCCCTTGCCCTTTCACTACTTTCTCGATCAAACCACCTCACACCACATATTGTCCTCAAACATTTCATTTCCAACACATCTACACTCCTCCATACAACCCTACCTATAGTCCATGCCTCAAACCATAAAATATTATTGGAACTACTGTTCCAACAAACATACACATTTTTGCTCTCCGAGATAAAGTTCTCGCCTTCCACACATTCTGCGCTGCTTCGCCTCCTCCTCCACCCTGTGACTCACTTCCGCTTTCATGGTTCCACCCGCTGCTAAGTCCACTCCCAGATATCTAAAACACTTCACTTCCTCCAGATTTTCTCCACTGAAACTTACCTCCCAATTAACTCGTCCCTCAACCCTACTGAACCTAATAACCTTGCTCTTATTCACATTTAATCTCAACTTTGTTCTTTCGCACACTTTACCAAACTCAGTCACCAAGCTCTGCAGTTTCCCACCCGGATCAGCCACCAGCGCTGGATTATCAGCGAACAACAACTGACTCACTTCCCAGGCCCTCTCATCCACAACAGACTACATCCATACCCCTCTCTCCAAAACTCTTGCATTCACCTCACTAATCACCCAATCCATAAACAAATTACACAACCATGGGAACATGACGCACCGCTGCCACAAACCGACATTCACTGGGAACCAATCACTCTCCTCTTTTCGTACTCGTAAACATGCCTTACATCCTTGGTAAAAGTTTTCACTGGTGCTAACGACTTACCTCCCACACCATACACTCCTAAAACCTTCCACAAAGCATCTCTATCAACCCCATCATATACCTTTTACAGATCCATAAATGCTACATACAAATCCATCTGGTTTTCCAAGTATTTCTCACATACATTTTTCAAAGCAAACACCTGATCCACACATCCTCTACCACTTCTGAAATCATACTGCTCTTCCCCAGTCAGATTTTGTGCACATGCCTTTACCCTCTCAATTAATATCCCATATAACTTCCTAGGAATAATCAACAAACTTATGCCTCTTTAATTTGAACTCTCAAATTTAGACCCTTTCACTTTGTAAGTGGCACTATGCAAGCATTCCGTCAATCCTCAGGCACTTCACCATGATCCATACATACATTGAATATCCTTACCAATCAACAACACAGTCATTCCCCATTTCTATAAATTCCACTGCAATACCATGCAAACCCTTCACCTTGCCGGCTTTCATCTTCCGCAAAGCTTTCACTATCTCTTCTTTGTTTACCAAACCATTCTCCCTGACCCTCTCACTTCGCACTCCACCACGACCAAAACCCCTAATATCTGCCACTTTATCATCAAACACACACAACAAACCTTCAAAATACTCACTCCATCTCCTTCTCACTTCATCACTACTTGTCATTACCTCCAAATTTGCCCCCTTCACCGATGTTCCCATTTGTTCTCTTGTCTTTCGCACGTTATTAACCCCCCTTCAACACATCTTTTTTTTTCTCCCCAACGTTTAATGATAATCTCTCACCACAACCCTCATTTGCCCTCTTTTCGCCTCTTGCACCTTTCTCTTGATTTCCTGTCGCTTTCTGTTAAACATCTCCCGGTCATTTGCTCTACTTCCCTGCCAGAATCGTCCAAACGCCTCTCTCTTCTCTTTCACTAACAACCTTACCACTTCATCCCATCACTCACTACTCTTTCTAATCTGCCCACCTCCCACCTTTCTCATGCCACATGCATCTTTTGCGCAAGATATCACTGCTTCCCTAATTACATCCCACTCCTCTCCCGTTATTTGCTCTCACATTTTGCCATTCTACACTCAATCTCTCCTGGTACTTCCTCACACAAGTCTCCTTTCCAAACTCACTTATTCTAACCACTCTCTTCTCCCCAACATTCTCTCTTCTTTTCTGGAAACCTCTGCAAATCTTCACCCTCGCCTCCACAAGATAGTAATCAGACATCTCTCCAGCTGCCCCTCTTAACACATTAACATGCGAAAGTCTCTCTCTTACACGCCCATCAATTAACACGTAATCCTACTCACATACGTATACTTATGTATATCTCTCTTTTTCAAACCAGGTATTCCCAATCCCCTGTCCTTTTTCAGCACACAAATCTACAAGCTCTTCACCATTTCCATTTACAACACTGAATACCCAATGTACACCAATTATACCGCCAACTGCCACATTAACCATCGTCGCATTCAAATCACCTATCACTATAACCCGGTCACGTGCATCAAAGCTGCTAACACACTCACTCAGCTGCTCCCAAAACGTTTTTCTCTTATGATCTTTCTTCTCATGACCAGGTGCATAGGAACCAATAATCACCAAACTCTCTCCATCCACTTTCAGTTTTACCCACATCAATCTAGAATTTACTTTCTTATACTCCATTACATACACCCAGAACTCCTGCTTTAGCAGTAGTGCTACTCCTTCCTTTGTTTTTTTCCTCTCACCAACCTCTGTCTATACTCCCAAGACATTCCCAAACCACTCCTCTCCTTTACCCCTGAGCTTCGTTTCACTCAGGGCCAAAACATCCAGGTTTCTTTCCTCAAACGTATTACCTGTCTCTCCATTCTTATCTTGTCTACATCCACACATGCTCCGACACATCAATCTGAGCCTTCGAGGAGGATGAGCACTCCCCGCTTGATACCTTCCTCTGTTTCCCCTTTCAGGAATTTAAATACATGGAGGTGGGGGGGGTTGCAGCCCCCCCCCATTCCTGCCCCCTTTAGTCGCCTTCTACGACATGCGGGGAGTACGTGGGAAGTATTCTTTCTCCCATTTATATATATATATATATATATATATATATATATATATATATATATATATATATATATATATATATATATATATATATATATATATATATATATATATATATATATATATATATATATATATGGCAAAGGGGATAAAGGGGATAAAGGTGAGTGTCCAAATTACAGAGGTATAAGTTTGTTGAGTATTCCTGGGAAATTATATGGGAGGGTATTGACTGAGAGGATCAAGGCAAGTACAGAGCATCAGATTGGGGAAGAGCACTGTGGTTTCAGAAGTGGTAGAGGATGTGTGGATCAGGTGTTTGTTTTGAAGAATGTATGTGAGAAATACTTGGAAAAACAGATGGATTTCTATATAGCATCTATGTATCTGGAGAAGGCATATGATAAAGTTGATAGAGATGCTCTGTGGAAGGTATTAAGAGTATATGGTGTGGGAGGGAAGATGCTAGAAGCAGTGGAAAGTTTTATCGAGGATGTAAGGCATGTGTAAGAGTATGAAGCGAAAAAAGTGATTGGTTTCCAGTGAATGTTGGTTTGCGGCAGGGGTGCGTGATGTCTCCATGGTTGTTTAACTTGTTTATGGATGGGGTTGTTAGGAAAATAAATGCAAGAGTTTTGGAGAGAGGGGCAAGTTTGCAGTCTGTTATCGGTGAGAGGGTTTGGCGAGTCAGTTGTTGTTCGATGATGATACACCGCTGGTGGCTGATTCGGGTAAGAAACTGCAGAAGTTGGTGACTGGGTTTGGTAAAGTGTGTGAAAGAAGAAAGCTGAGAGTAAATGTGAATAAGAGCAAGGCTATTAGGTTCAGTAGGGTTGAGGGACAAGTTAATTGGAAGGTACGTTTGAATGGAGAAAAACTGGAGAAAGTGAAGTGTTTTAGATATCTCGGAGTGGATTTGGCAGCTGATGGAACCATGGAAGCGGAAGTGAGTCACAGGGTGGGAGAGGGTGTGAAGGCTCTGGGAGCGTTGAAGAAAATGTGGAAGGTGAGAACGTTATCTTGGAGAGCAAATATATATATATATATATATATATATATATATATATATATATATATATATATATATATATATATATATATATATATATATATATATATATATATATATATATATATATATATATATATATATATATATATATATATATATATATATTTTTTTTTTTTTTTTTTTTTTTTTTATACTTTGTCGCTGTCTCCCGCGTTTGCGAGGTAGCGCAAGGAAACAGACGAAAGAAATGGCCCCCCCCCCCCCCCCATACACATGTACATACACACGTCCACACACGCAAATATACATACCTACACAGCTTTCCATGGTTTACCCCAGACGCTTCACATGCCTTGATTCAATCCACTGACAGCACGTCAACCCCTGTATACCACATCGCTCCAATTCACTCTATTCCTTGCCCTCCTTTCACCCTCCTGCATGTTCAGGCCCCGATCACACAAAATCTTTTTCACTCCATCTTTCCACCTCCAATTTGGTCTCCCTCTTCTCCTCGTTCCCTCCACCTCCGACACATATATCCTCTTGGTCAATCTTTCCTCACTCATTCTCTCCATGTGCCCAAACCATTTCAAAACACCCTCTTCTGCTCTCTCAACCACGCTCTTTTTATTTCCACACATCTCTCTTACCCTTACGTTACTTACTCGATCAAACCACCTCACACCACACATTGTCCTCAAACATCTCATTTCCAGCACATCCATCCTCCTGCGCACAACTCTATCCATAGCCCACGCCTCGCAACCATACAACATTGTTGGAACCACCATTCCCTCAAACATACCCATTTTTGCTTTCCGAGATAATGTTCTCGACTTCCACACATTTTTCAAGGCTCCCAAAATTTTCGCCCCCTCCCCCACCCTATGATCCACTTCCGCTTCCATGGTTCCATCCGCTGCCAGATCCACTCCCAGATATCTAAAACACTTCACTTCCTCCAGTTTTTCTCCATTCAAACTCACCTCCCAATTGACTTGACCCTCAACCCTACTGTACCTAATAACCTTGCTCTTATTCACATTTACTCTTAACTTTCTTCTTCCACACACTTTACCAAACTCAGTCACCAGCTTCTGCAGTTTCTCACATGAATCAGCCACCAGCGCTGTATCATCAGCGAACAACAACTGACTCACTTCCCAAGCTCTCTCATCCCCAACAGACTTCATACTTGCCCCTCTTTCCAGGACTCTTGCATTTACCTCCCTAACAACCCCATCCATAAACAAATTAAACAACCATGGAGACATCACACACCCCTGCCGCAAACCTACATTCACTGAGAACCAATCACTTTCCTCTCTTCCTACACGTACACATGCCTTACATCCTCGATAAAAACTTTTCACTGCTTCTAACAACTTGCCTCCCACACCATATATTCTTAATACCTTCCACAGAGCATCTCTATCAACTCTATCATATGCCTTCTCCAGATCCATAAATGCTACATACAAATCCATTTGCTTTTCTAAGTATTTCTCACATACATTCTTCAAAGCAAACACCTGATCCACACATCCTCTACCACTTCTGAAACCGCACTGCTCTTCCCCAATCTGATGCTCTGTACATGCCTTCACCCTCTCAATCAATACCCTCCCATATAATTTACCAGGAATACTCAACAAACTTATACCTCTGTAATTTGAGCACTCACTCTTATCCCCTTTGCCTTTGTACAATGGCACTATGCACGCATTCCGCCAATCCTCAGGCACCTCACCATGAGTCATACATACATTAAATAACCTTACCAACCAGTCAACAATACAGTCACCCCCTTTTTTAATAAATTCCACTGCGATACCATCCAAACCTGCTGCCTTGCCGGCTTTCATCTTTCGCAAAGCTTTTACTACCTCTTCTCTGTTTACCAAATCATTTTCCCTAACCCTCTCACTTTGCACACCACCTCGACCAAAACACCCTATATCTGCCACTCTGTCATCAGACACATTCAACAAACCTTCAAAATACTCATTCCATCTCCTTCTCACATCACCACTACTTGTTATCACCTCCCCATTTACGCCCTTCACTGAAGTTCCCATATATATATATATATATATATATATATATATATATATATATATATATATATATATATATATATATATATATATATATATATTGCTTTGTCGCTGTCTACCGCGTTTGCGAGGAAGCGCAAGGAAACAGACGAAAGAAATGGCCCAACCCACCCCCATACATAATGTATATGCACACACGTCCACACACGCAAATATACACACCCATACATCTCAATGTACATATATATATATACACACACAGACACATACATATATACCCATGCACACAATTCACACTGCCTGCCTTTATTCATTCCCATCGCCACCTCGCCACACATGGAATACCATCCCCCTCCCCCCTCATGTGTGCGAGGTAGCACTAGGAAAAGACAACAAAGGCCCCATTCGTTCACACTCAGTCTCTAGCTGTCATGCAATAATGCCCGAAACCACAGCTCCCTTTCCACATCCAGGCCCCACAGAACTTTCCATGGTTTACCCCAGACGCTTCACATGCCCTGATTCAATCCACTGACAGCACGTCAACCCCGGTATACCACATCGATCCAATTCACTCTATTCCTTGCCCGCCTTTCACCCTACTGCATGTTCAGGCCCCGATCACACAAAATCTTTTTCACTCCATCTTTCCACCTCCAATTTGGTCTCCACTTCTCCTTGTTCCCTCCACCTCCGACACATATATCCTCTTGGTCAATCTTTCCTCACTCATTCTCTCCATGTGCCCAAACCATTTCAAAACACCCTCTTCTGCTCTCTCAACCACGCTCTTTTTATTTCCACACATCTCTCTTACTCTTACATTACTTACTCTATCAAACCACCTCACACCACACATTGTCCTCAAACATCTCATTTCCAGCACATCCACCCTCCTGCGCACAACTCTATCCATAGCCCACGCCTCGCAACCATACAACATTGTTGGAACCACTATTCCTTCAAACATAGCCATTTTTCCTTTCCGAGATAATGTTCTCGACTTCCACACATTCTTCATGGGGATAAGAGTGAGTGCTCATATTACAGAGGTATAAGTTTGTTGAGTATTCCTGGTAAATTATATGGGAGGGTATTGATTGAGAGGGTGAAGGCATGTACAGAGCATCAGATTGGGGAAGAGCAGTGTGGTTTCAGAAGTGGTAGAGGATGTGTGGATCAGGTGTTTGCTTTGAAGAATGTATGTGAGAAATACTTAGAAAAGCAAATGGATTTGTATGTAGCATTTATGGATCTGGAGCAGGCATATGATAGAGTTGATAGAGATGCTCTGTGGAAGGTATTAAGAATATATGGTGTGGGAGGCAAGTTCTTAGAAGCAGTGAAAAGTTTTTATCGAGGATGTAAGGCATGTGTACGTGTAGGAAGAGAGGAAAGTGATTGGTTCTCAGTGAATGTTGGTTTGTGGCAGGGGTGTGTGATGTCTCCATGTTTGTTTAATTTGTTTATGGATGGTATTGTTAGGGAGGTGAATGCAAGAGTTTTGGAAAGAGGGGCAAGTATGAAGTCTGTTGTGGATGAGAAAGCTTGGGAAGTGAGTCAGTTGTTGTTCGCCGATGATACAGCGCTGGTGGCTGATTCATGTGAAAAACTGCAGAAGCTGGTGACTGAGTTTGGTAAAGTGTGTGAAAGAAGAAAGTTAAGAGTAAATGTGAATAAGAGCAAGGTTATTAGGTACAGTAGGGTTGAGGGTCAAGTCAATTGGGAGGTAAGTTTGAATGGAGAAAAAAGAAAAAAAAAAAAAAAAAAAAAAAAAATATATATATATATATATATATATATATATATATATATATATATATATATATATATATATATATATATATATATATATATATTGGAAAAGATAACAACTGAGTGCGTGATCAAGTATATTCCTATATGTCCATAGAGAAATGAAACACGATATGTTCCAAAGTGCACATTCGTGTAATAATCACATCATCAGGAGAGATACAAGATAGAAATATAAAAGTCAGGTGATAAATAACGAAGAGACGTATCTAGGACACTATTTGGTAAGCCTCCTTCCAAAACATTTTTCTATCCTCCCTGAAGTTTGCTGATACTCGCTCACCCATCTCTCATTTGCCCTCTTTTTCAGCCCTTGTACAGTCTTCTTGGCATACTGTACCATCAAACATACCAATGTTTGCTCTCACAGACAGCGACATCCGTTTTTATACACTTCTCAATGCGCTTGGGACCTTAGTCCCCTCATCCATCCTATGACTTACTTCAGCTCTCATGGTTTCAGTCGCTACCATGTCACTCCTAGGTACCTAAAACACCCCACTTCCTCCAGGTTATCTCCATTCAAAGTCACACTCTAACTAACCTGTCTCTCTCCACTACTAAACCTAATAACTTTTCTCTTATTTACATTCATTCACCTAACTCAAACGCCAGCTTCGACATTTAATCACTCGAATCCGCTGCCAGCAAATAAATGACTCATCTACAAGGACCCATCCACCCCCAACAAATAGTAGAACTGTCCCTCTCTCTGAGACCATTGCATTCATCTCCTTCACCACCCTATCTATAAGCTGATAAAACAATCATGGTGGTATCACCCATACCCTTCCGGAGATCAACTTCTAACTGGAGCCACTCACCTTCCTCTGTTCCTACTCGCACACACACCTTACACTCTTGATAAAAACTCTTCTCAGTTTCTAACGGTTCTCATCCCATACCATATATTCGTACTATCTTCCACGGAGCATCTTCGTCATTTCTATCATATGCTTTACCCAGATCCATAAACACCACAATCAAATACTTTTTTCTTTAACTTTTTCTAACACACACACACACACATATCCTGATATATATATATATATATATATATATATATATATATATATATATATATATATACGAATAAAGTGTATATGAACGCGCACCTTCATAGAACATACAAAGCTCCATCAGCCAGGATCGAACCTGGGACCCCTTGTGCAAGAGGCAGGCATGCTAACCGCTAGGCTAAGGGACTGTTAATAGGAAACAACTATTCGAAATACTAAGTACTCGAATACCCTTGGTCTCACAATGGTGAGCAACGGGGTCTATCGGTTGTTTCCGAACAGAACACATAGCCAGCTGATAGCGTTTTACCGAACCTGACTGTACAACGCGGAGTTATATGAATACGAATAAAGTGTATATGAACGCGCACCTTCATAGAACATACAAAGCTCCATCAGCCAGGATCGAACCTGGGACCCCTTGTGCAAGAGGCAGGCATGCTAACCGCTAGGCTAAGGGACTGTATAATAGGAAACAACTATTCGAAATACTAAGTACTCGAATATATATATATATATATATATATATATATATATATATATATATATATATATATATATATATATATATATATATATATATATTATTATTCATATTTTTATTTTTGCTTTGTCGCTGTCTCCCGCGTTTGCGAGGTAGCGCTAGGAAACAGACGAAAGAAATGGCCCAACCCACCCCCATACACATGTAGATACATACATGTCCACACACGCAAATATACATACCTATACATCTCAATGTACACATATATATACACACACAGACATATACATATATACACATGTACATAATTCATACTGTCTGCCTTTATTCATTCCCATCGCCACCTCGCCACACATGGAATAACATCCCCCTCCCCCCCTCATGTGTGCGAGGTAGCGCTAGGAAAAGACAACAAAGGCCCCATTCGTTCACACTCAGTCTCTAGCTGTCATGTAATAATGCCCGAAACCACAGCTCCCTTTCCACATCCAGGCCCCACAGAACTTTCCATGGTTTACCCCAGACGCTTCACATGCCCTGATTCAATCCATTGACAGCACGTCGACCCCGGTATACCACATCGATCCAATTCACTCTATTCCTTGCCCGCCTTTCACCCTCCTGCATGTTCAGGCCCCGATCACTCAAAATCTTTTTCACTCCATCTTTCCACCTCCAATTTGGTCTCCCACTTCTCCTTGTTCCCTCCACCTCCGACACATATATCCTCTTGGTCAATCTTTCCTCACTCATTCTCTCCATGTGCCCAAACCATTTCAAAACACCCTCTTCTGCTCTCTCAACCACGCTCTTTTTATTTCCACACATCTCTCTTACCCTTACATTACTTACTCGATCAAACCACCTCACACCACATATTGTCCTCAAACATCTCATTTCCAGCACATCCACCCTCCTGCGCACAACTCTATCCATAGCCCACGCCTCGCAACCATACAACATTGTTGGAACAACTATTCCTTCAAACATACCCATTTTTGCTTTCCGAGATAATGTTCTCGACTTCCACACCTTCTTCAAGGCTCCCAGGATTTTCGCCCCCTCCCCCACCCTATGATTCACTTCCGCTTCCATGGTTCCATCCGCTGCCAGATCCACTCCCAGATATCTAAAACACTTTACTTCCTCCAGTTTTTCTCCATTCCAACTTACCTCCCAATTGACTTGACCTTCAACCCTACTGTACCTAAAAACTTTGATCTTATTCACATTCACTCTTAACTTTCTTCTTTCACACACTTCACCAAACTCAGTCACCAGCTTCTACACTTTCTCACATGAATCAGCCACCAGCGCTGTGTATATATATATATATATATATATATATATATATATATATATATATATATATATATATATATATATATATATATATAATTTCTATTATACTTTGTCGCTGTCTCCTGCGTTAGCGAGGCAGCGCAAGCAAACAGACGAAAGAATGCATCAACCCAGCCACATACACATTTGTATACATACACGCCCACACACGCACATATACATACCTATACAATTCAATGTATACATACAATACATATACACACAGATACATATATACACATGTACTTATTCATACTTGCTGCTCTCAGCCATTACCGTCGCCACCCCACCATACATGAAATCGTACCCCCCTCCCCTCGCACGCGCGCGAGGTAGCTCTAGGTAAAGACAACAAAGGCCACATTCGTTCACACTCAGTCTCTAGCTGTCATGTGTAATGCACCGAAACCACAGCTCTCTTTCCACGTCCAGGCCCCACAAAACCTTCCATGGTTTACCCCAGACGCTTCACAAGCCCTGGTTCAGTCCATTAACAGCACGTCGACCACGGTATACCACATCGTCCAATTCACTCTATTCCTTGCACACTTTTCACCCTCCTGTATGTTCAGGTCCCGATCGCTCAAAATCTTTTTCACTCCATCCTTCCACCTCCAATTTGGTCTCCCACTTCTCTTCGTTCCCTCCACCTCTGACACATATATCCTCTTTGTCAATCTTTCCTCACTCATTCTCTCCATGTGACCAAACCATCTTAATACACCCTGTTCTGCTCTCTCAACCACACTCATTTTATTACCACACATCTCTTACCCTCTCTTACCCTCCTCCGCACAACCTTATCTATAGCCCATGCCTCACAAACATACAACATTGTTGGAACCACTATTCCTTCAAACATACCCATCTTTACTCTCCGACATGACGTTCTCGCTTTCTACTCATTCCTCAACGCTTCCAGAACCTTCGCCGCCTCCCCCACCCAGAGACTCACTTCCCCTTCCATGGTTCCATCCGCTGTTAAATTCACCCCCAGATATCTAAAACACTTCACTTCCTCCAGCCCTTCTCCCTCAACCGTAATGAGCCTAATAACCTTGCTCTTATTCACATTTACTCCAAGGTTTCTTCTTTCACACACTTTACCAAACTCAGTCACCAACTTCTGCAGTTTCTCACCTGAATCAACCAACAGCGCTGCATCATCAGCGAACAACAACTGGCTCACTTTCCAAGCCGTCATCCACAACAGACTGCATACTTGCCACTCTCTCCAAAACTCTTGCACTCACCTCCCTAACAACCCCATCGATAAACAAATTAAACAACCATGAAGACATCATGCACCCCTGCTGCAAACCGACATTCACTGGGAACCAATCACTTTGCTCTCTTCCTACTCGTGCACATGCCTTACACCCATGATAAAAACTTTTCACCGCTTCAAGCAATTCACCTACCACACCATATAACTTTAATACTGTCCACAGAGCATCTCTATCCACCCTATCATATGCCTTCTCCAGATCCATATATGTCACATACAAACCCTTCTGTTTTTCTAGATATTTCTCACATACAGTCTTCAAAGCAAACACCTGATCCACACATCCTCTACCACTCCTAAAACCACACTGCTCTTCCCCATTCTGATGCTCTGTACTTGCCTTTACCCTCTCAATCAATGCCCTCCCATATAATTTCCAAGGAATACTCAACAAACTTATACCTCTTTAATTTGAACACTCACCCTTATCCCCTTTGCTTTTGTACAATGGCACTATGCATGCATTCCGCCAATCCTCAGGCACCTCACCATGAACCATACATACATTGAATATCCTTACCAACCAGTCAACAACACTGTCACTCTTTTTAATGAATTCCACTGCAATACCATTCAAACCCACCGCTTTGCCGGCTTTCGTCTTCTGCAAAGCTTTCACAGCCTCTTCTCTGTTTACCAAACCATTCTCCCTGACCCTCTCACCTCGCACACTACCTCGACCAGAACACCTATATCTGGCACTCTATCATAAAACATATTCAACAAACCTTCAAAACACTCACTCCATCTCCTTTTCACTTTACCACTACTTGTTAGTCCCCTTCACCGATGTTCCCATTTGTTCTTTTGTCTTACGCACTTTCTTTAGCTCCTTCCAAAACATCTTTTTAATGTCCCTAAAATTTAATGATACTCTCTCAATCTAGAGTTTACTTTCTTACACTCTATAAAATACTTCAACAAATGCTTCAGAAGTAGTGCTACTCCTTCTTTTGATCATGTCCTCTCACAATATATTCCTACGAGTCCACGGGGAAATGAAACACGATAACTTCCCAAGTGCAATTTCGTGTAATAATTACATCATCAGGGGAGATATAAGAAAGAAATGTAAGTCAGTTGATATACAACGAAGAGACGTAGCTAGGACGCCATTTGGTAAACAGGGATCGGGTGCGTCCAAGACAGACAACGAGCGTATCATAAACTTATTATGCGGAGAAGGGGAATTGTTTACAAATTTTATCAACAATAAAGCTATCCAATTTGTATAAACTTTCACTAATACTAAGCTTTTGATTCTTTGTGTATTCAATTACAGAAGATTCAATATTTCTCGTTATAACTCCAGTCAATACAATGATCATAGTTTTTAACATGATTAGATAAGTCATTTGATTCTTGTCCTGTTCTTATACTACATTCATGTTGCTTAAGTCTGACAGAAAGATTCTCACCAGTCTGCCCATCATAAAACGTATCAATTTCCACATGGCACTTCATAGATGCATCCATTAGAACTTTTTGGTGAGTTCCTGATTCAGATGTTTTTTATAGTATTATTGTTGCGGAAGGTAACATTTACATTAAAGAATTTCAGCAACATAGGAAGCAAAGCAAAATTATCATTAAAAAGGAGAGCTAAAAGATTCTTGGTGTCAATGGGAGGTTTAGTTTCAACTCTATAAAATGATTTCTTTGCTAACTTAAGGGATTTATCAATGAAAGATTTAGGGTACTCTAACTTGAATCCAATAGAATATATCTTCTCAAACTCATCAATAAACTCTGGACTGCAAATACGTAATGCCCCAAGGAACATAGACTGAAATGATGATAATTCAACTCTGTCATGTTGAGATGAATGAATGGTAGGTTTTCTGTATATACTAAACTTAAACTTGTTTCCTTGCCTATGGATCATGCAATCTAAAAATGGTAACATATCATTATTTTAATTTTCTACAGGAAATTTGATGGAAGGTACTAAATTGTCAAGGAAGGGGAGAAATGTTTGTAGATTTTCATTTGTTGGCCAAACACAAAGAACATCATCGACATACCTAACCAACTTGCATTAATAGGCAAGATATATGGGGAAGACTAGTAAGGATGTTTCTGTTAGACTTAAGCAACATAAATATAGTATACGAACAGGACAATGATCAAATGCCTTATTTAATCACGTTGAAAACTGATCATTATACTGACTGGAGTAATGCCATATCAGTTATTAACTCCAGTACCAGGAGAAACATCATTGAATCTTCTATTATCAAATACACAAAGAATTATAACCTTAATACTAGTGAAGGTCTATAAAAATTGGATAGCTTTATTGTTGATAAAATTTGTAAGCAATTCCCCTTCCGGTCCACATTATAAGTTTATGATACGCTCGCTATCTGTCTTGGACAATCACATGCTTACCAAATGGCGTCCTAGCTACGTCTCTTCGTTGTATATTAACTGACTTATAATTCTTTCTCGTATCTCCCCTGATGATGTGATTATTACACGAAAGAGCAATATATATATATATATATATATATATATATATATATATATATATATATATATATATATATATATATATATATATATATATATATATATATATATATATATATGTGTGTGTGTGTATGTGTGTGTGTGTGTCGTAGATGGCGATTAGAGGGAACGGGAGCGGGGGGCCAGAAATCCTCCCCTCCTTGTATTTCAACTTTCTAAAATGGGAAACAGAAGAAGGAGTCATGAGGGGAGTGCTCATCCTCCTCGTAGGCTCAGATTGGGGTGTCTAAATGTGTGTGGATGTAACCAAGATGTGAAAAAAGGAGAGATAGGTAGTATGTTTGAGGAAAGGAACCTGGATGTTTTGGCTCTGAGTGAAACGAAGCTCAAGGGTAAAGGGGAAGAGTGGTTTGGGAATGTCTTGGGAGTAAAGTCAAGGGTTAGTGAGAGGACAAGAGCAAGGGAAGGAGTAGCACTACTCCTGAAACAGGAGTTGTGGGAGTATGTGATAGAACGTAAGAAAGTAAATTCTAGATTAATATGGGTAAAACTGAAAGTTGAAGGAGAGAGATGGGTGATTATTGGTGCATATGCACCTGGGCATAAGAAGAAAGATTATGAGAGGCAAGTGTTTTGGGTGCAGCTGAATGAGTGTGTTAGTGGTTTTGATGCACAAGACCGGGTTATAGTGATGGGTGATTTGAATGTAAAGGTGAGTAATGTGGCAGTTGAGGGAATAATTGGTATACATGGGGTGTTCAGTGTTGTAAATGGAAATGGTGAAGAGCTTGTAGATTTATATGTTGAAAAAGGACTGGTGATTGGGAATACCTGGTTTAAAAAGCGAGATATACATAAGTATACGTATGTAAGTAGGAGAGATGGCCAGAGAGCGTTATTGGATTACGTGTTAATTGACAGGCGTGCGAAAGAGAGACTTTTGGATGTTAATGTGTTGAGAGGTGCAACTGGAGGGATGTCTGATCATTATCTTGTGGAGGCGAAGGTGAAGATTTGTAGAGGTTTTCAGAAAAGAGGAGAGAATGTTGGGGTGAAGAGGATGGTGAGAGTAAGTGAGCTTGGGTAGGAGACTTGTGTGAGGAAGTACTAGGAGAGACTGAGTACAAAATGGAAAAAGGTGAGAACAAAGGACGTAAGGGGAGAGGGGGAAGAATGGGATGTATTCAGGGAAGCAGTGATGGCTTGCGCAAAAGATGCTTGTGGCATGAGAAGCGTGGGAGGTGGGCAGATTAGAAAGGGTAGTGAGTGTTGGGATGAAGAATATTAGTGAAAGAGAAGAGAGAGACATTTGGATGATTTTTGCAGGGAAAAAATGCAAATGAGTGGGAGATGTATAAAAGAAAGAGGCAGGAGGTCAAGAGAAAGGTGCAAGAGGTGAAAAGGAGGGCAAATGAGAGTTGGGGTGAGAGAGTATCATTAAATTTTAGGGAGAATAAAAAGATGTTTTGGAAGGAGGTAAATAAAGTGCGTAAGACAAGGGAGCAAATGGGAACTTCAGTGAAGGGGGCTAATGGGGATGTGATAAGAAGTAGTGGTGATGTGGGAAGGAGATGCAGTGAGCATTTTGAAGGTTTGTTGAATGTGTTTGATGATAGAGTGGCAGATATAGGGTGTTTTGGACGAGGTGGTATGCAAAGTGAGAGGGTTAGGGAGAATGATTTGGTAAACAGAAAAGGTAGTAAAAGCTTTGCGGAAGATGAAAGCCGGCAAGGCAGCGGGTTTGGATGGCATTGCAGTGGAATATATCAAAAAAGGGGGTGACTGTGTTGTTGACTGGTTGGTAAGGTTATTTAATGTATGTATGACTCATGGTGAGGTACCTGAGGATTGGCGGAATGCTTGCATAGTGCCATTGTACAAAGGCAAAGGGGATAAGAGTGAGTGCTCAAATTAGAAAGGTATAGTTTGTTGAGTATTCCTAGGAAATTCTATGGGAGGGTATTGATTGAGAGGGTGAAGGCAGGTACAGAGCATTAGATTGGGAAAGATCAGCGTGGTTCCAGAAGTGATAAAGGATGTGTGGACCAGGTGTTTGCTTTGAAGAATGTATGTGAGAAATACTTAGAAAAGTAAATGGATTTGAATGTAGCATTTATGCATCTGGAGAAGGCATATGTTAAGAGTTGATAGAGATGCTCTGTTGAGGGTATCAAGAATATATGGTGTGGGAGGCAAGTTGTTAGAATCAATGAAAGGTTATATCGAAGATGTATGGCATGTGTACGAGTGGGAAGAGAGAAGTGATTGGTTCTCAGTGAATGTTGGTTTGCGGAAGGGGTGCGTGATGTCTCTATGCTTGTTTAATTTGTTTATGGAGGGGTTGTTAGGGAGGTGAATGCAAGAGGTTTGGAGAGAGGGTCAAGTATGCAGTCTGTTGTGGATGAGAGAGCTTGGGAAGTGAGTCAGTTGTTGTTCGCTGATGATACAGCGCTGGTGGCTGATTCGGGTGAGAAACTGCAGAAATTGGTGACTGAGTTTGGTAAAGTGTGTGAAAGAAGAAAACTGAGAGTAAATGTGAATAAGATCAAGGTTATCAGGTACAGTAGGGTTGAGGGACAAGTCAATTGGAAGGTAAGTTTGAATGGAGCAAAATGGAGGAAGTGAGGTATTTTAGATATCTGGGAGTGGATTTGGAAGCGGATGGAACCATGGAAGCGGAAGTGAGTCATAAGGTGGGGGACGGGGCGAAAGGTGCGTTGAAAAATATGAGGAAGGCGAGAACGTTATCTCGGAAAGCAAAAATGGGTATGCTTGAAGAAATAGTGGTTCCGAGAATATCATATGGTTGCGAGGCTTAGGCTATAGATAGAGTCGTGCGGAGGAGTGTGGATGTGTTGGAAATAAGATGTTTGAGGACAATAAGTGGAGAGGTGGTTTGATCGAGTAAGTAATGAAAGGGTGAGAGAGATGTGTGGTAATAAAAAGAGTGTGGTTGAGAGAGCAGAAGAGGGTGTTTTGAAATGGTTTGGTCACATGAAGAGAATGAGTGAGGAAAGATTGACAAAGAGGATATATGTGTCAGAGGTGGAGGGAACGAGAAGTGGGAGACCAAATTGGAAGTGGAAAGATGGAGTGAAAAAGATTTTGAGTGATCGGGGTCTGAACATGCAGGAGAGTGAAAGGCGTGCAAAGAATAGAGTGAATTGGAACGATGTCGTATACAGGGGCAATTTAAGCATCTGTGGTAAACCATGAAAAGTTTTGTGGGGCCTGGATGTAGAAAGAGAGCTGTGGTTTCGGTGCATTATATATGACACCTAGAGACTGAGTGTGAACGACTGTGGCCTTTGTTGTCTTTTCCTACTGCTACCTCGCGCACATGCGGGGGGAGGGGGTTGTCATTTCATGTGTGGCGGGGTGGCGACGGGAATGAATAAGAGGAGACAGTATGAATTATGAACATGTGTATATATGTATATGTCTGTGTGTGTATATACATGTATACGTTGAGATGTATAGGTATGTATATGTGCTTGTGTGGATGTGTATGTACATACATGTGTATGTGGGTGGGTTGGGCCATTCTTTCGTCTGTTTTCTTGCGCTACCTCGCTAACGCGGTAGAAAGCGACGAGGTATGATAATAAAAAGAATAAAAACATGTATATACACTTGTGCCCAAGTTATCGAACAGCCTCTAAAGTAGGATGAACGGGTGTATGGAATTGAAATTCAGATATATCCGTCAGGTTCGTAGATGATATCAATGGAGTGGTATTTGGTACCTTAGCATTTTTCACCTGGGGCTTTGAAGTCAATTTGTCGGATTTCTTTCTTCCCCTCATCTTAATTAATCAGTAATCTATTCATTTGAAAATTTGTAAAAACTAAAGCGGAGAATATCTTATCCGACAACAGCAAACAGCTTTTAGAAGAACGCTTTTAATGGTGAATTACTGTGAATATCCAGATGTATCGATTACACCTGCCGTGATGACTTGTGATATGCAAGGATTTCGACGCTATGGAAAACTATTGTAAAAGGGAAAGCTCAGTTTCTACTTCCGTAGGTAATATTATCCCTTAAGACAGACGCTACCTTTTTCATCTTGTAGTTTAAAACTCATCAATTATCATCAATTCCACTCATGAAAGGCTCTGCAACTGGTGCAGCCAACTGTAGAAGTTGAAAGAGCAGGCTTTCATCGTATATGAAAATCATCTAAACTTATATGTGTTGAGACGAGTCTTTTCTGTGTCAATTAAAGTCTAAAATGCAAAACGAGCCACAGTCAGTCAGTGTTAAGCTACGTGTAATTGCCTAGAAATATAACAAATATCAATACTTTCATAAGAGAGAAACTGGAAGACGAAAAAAATAACGAAAGAAATCTAATTCATATTTGAGAATGGATACGAGACAAACATCAGCTTCTTGTAAGCATTTCTCTACTTGTAAAGGGGACTTTTGTTGACCTAGCTCTCCTAGCTGTAGTATCCTTGAGTTGTTCCTGTCTTCAATCATTCAATATCTCTAACAGTATTTTACCAAGAGTAATTATAAGTTGGCAGACAAAAAGCAGGTGCCTTGAACGTCTGAAGGTCCCTCGTGTATGCTGTTCGTATGATGGTGTCAGATAATACAACATATGCTGTACGAAGGAACAACAGAAATGAGTCATAATTGAACTTTGTATCTCTCAGCCTACTTTTATCATTTGAGGATATCAATGGGTTATCATTTACACAAGGATCTGGTAATCCAATTTCACACCTGAGGGATCAAACTTGGACTTTAGCGTGTTCTTAATAATTTAGGAACACAATACTGACCCTGACTGAAGCGGTGGTTCATCTCAAGGTGGTTGGTGGGCTGGGAAGTATACTGAACTAAGGTGAAAGCTAAACTTAGGCCTCAGTACATGCTGACCTGTTTTCTACTACGGCACACCAACAAGGTTAACTCTCACTGTTCTGGTGGTCTGGCAGTGCTGGAGGCGAAGTGGAGGGGCTGCCTTCTTGAGTTCGCTGGCGCAAGTCAGTGTTCACTTTAGCCAGCAAGGGATCCAGGCCTGAGAGATGTTTCTGAGCATCTGTGGATGATTTCTTGCCAGTGTGTAGGGATCTGGTCCCTAGAGGTAATGGATCTGACTCCCTCCCCCACACCTCTTCTAAGGGCTGCAAGGAGTGGAGCGGCAAGTTTGCTTGCAGTCTGTTAGAAGACTCGCAGGAGGTGGCCGCATGTGTTGGTAGCCACAAGGGTGATTCCTTTGCCTTTGTGTTCAGTAGGACTGCTAAGGGAGACGTATGTTCTTCTTTGACCACTTTCATTTGATTCTGGTGTGAGGAGGTTCTGCTGGGGAGTGTTGTAGACAGGTCCGTGGGTGGAGAGGGCTGACGTGGACTTTGATTGTCTGAAGGTGGAGTAGGGTGTGAAGGGGTAGGGTGGGGTGAGGCGTGGTCGTCTGGAGTAGCTGAGGGCCGTGAGAGAGTCTGTGAGGCGGTGTAGTGGCACTTCTGACATGTGATTTTCACCTGGTAATGGAAAGTTAGAAGCATTACTTACAACGCAAAACCATCACGGTAAAAAAAAAAGAAAATGTATTACAGAACTTGAGACTTGCAAATGACAGCATATTTCATCAAATGCATATTCGTATCTCATGAACTTAAAGACAGACGGGGAGGTATATTGAGATGTCTAATAAGGGTATTTGCTTGTATATGGGGTGAAGAAGGGCAGCAACAAGTTCGTGATTACCTGTGTGACTGTAGCCAGCTGGGCACAGATGGTACCTGTGACATAGAGGCAGCAAGCAGCGCGACAAGACAGGCACCGTGTTGACTGCCGTAGGAACACTGCCAGCCCGTGAATATCCACCAGCTGGTGGCGGCCTCCTGCCCGCATCATGCCGGCGCTGCTGCTTGTCACAGTTCCCTCGTCCCAAGTCGCAATTTTGGCCGTCTCTGTGCCAGGGTCTTGGATCTCAGTAGGAGGAACCTTGGAGATATATTTTTCCGTACTTGTACCAAATGAGCACTCGTTAGGCTGGGGAGGTGTGATGGTCAGCGCTCGAGTGATATCCTGTGTACCAGCCCTTTTCACGTAAGTGCCACGGGTGCCATCATTCAGAGTGACGTCGTAGCAACCCTCTCCAAAGCCGCTCTTTGAAATCTTGAGAGGGGCGGTCTGATACTGGCCGGAGGCGGCTGGATCTGGGGACAACCCATCACAACACTGCTTACTGGCAAGACCTCCGGTAGTGCTGAGGCCCATAGGGCCACCTCTGCCGCTAACAGCAACACTCCTACACTCTGCGGACGGTGACATCCCACATCTTGTGTTGTAGTCGCAACTCTGCTCATCATAAGACTGCATAGTACATGCCTCTCTAGCACCGCGAGGGGACGTCCACATAACCTGCAAAATCACAGTCTAGCTGTCACTGTAATGTAATGCAAATAAGACCCAACTAGTACCTACATCCTTAACAACTGTGTTCAAAGAGTGCAATGTCAATTGTCCATGAGGAAGTAATGGTGGCAGCGAGTCTGGCAGCAAATGTGAGAGACATATGATTTTTGTTCTAAGTGTCTAAGATATGAGTTTTCTTACAGGTAGAGATCCAGGGATATACAGAGACAAGAAATACCAACTGTTTAGAGGAGCAGGTGTTGAGGAGGAGGTTTGAAATACAGAGGAAATGACCAGGTATGCAGGAACTAGGAAGTAAACAAGAGGATTATGCAGTAGTGGCAATCGAGACAACAAAGGGAAACCAAGAGTAAAGTATATCTATTTACATAAGGTGACCAAGGATATGAAGCTTACACTAGTTACATTTAAGATAGATCGGCATTACTCTGTCTCTCATTTCCAGTCGTTGGTGCCTCATTTCGTAATGATATACTCAGCTCGCTAAATGATTTCTCTGTAGTGTTGTGTGGGAAGTGACAATGAATGTACCTTTGCTCGAGCTACGAAAATGAACATAACTCAAATTAGGGGAACGTGAGAGGACAGGCGTAGGTGAGGAAGTTCAAAGTAGGGAAGAGGAGGACATGGGAGGGGCAGATAAGGGGAGACCTGTTGGATCTTGACGAGGTTATGTGCGTCCTAGGTCTAAAAAAAGTGTCCATGGGAAGGACAGATAACAGAATACCTACAAGTCCATAACGAGTCTATCTGTAAAAAAGAAAACGAAGACTAAAGACAGTGGTAGAAAGAGGATAGCAAAGCAGAAAGCAACTTCTCATCCACTTCTCCCTGTTGCTCAACTACTGGCGGGAGATTGGGAGGGGGGGTAAACAGTTAACATGCAATATTGTGGTAAGACACAATTTTGGAAGTTTTATTGGAAAATGTTGACTGGGAAAAGTTTCCTATCCATTTGATGACATCTTCACAGCTGGAGTATGACAAAAATGATACTAAGGTTTCCTGGCGATAAGAGATGTCTTGTCTCGATTTAAAGGAATTTGTAGTCTTAGCATTTACTGCTGCGATAGGAAGTATATTCCATTCCTCTACCACTCCATACATGGGAAAACTTTACTCACATTATAATTACAGTAACTTCCTCTTGTATTCTATGTACCATTAAGAAAAGAAATTTTCGTATGAGAGAGAGAGAGAGAGAGAGAGAGAGAGAGAGAGAGAGAGAGAGAGAGAGAGAGAGAGAGAGAGAGAGAGAGAGAGAGAGAGAGAGAGAGAGAGAGAGAGAGAGAGAGAGAGAGAGAGAGAGAGAGAGAGAGAGAGAGAGAGAGAGAGAGAGAGAGAGAGAGAGAGAGAGAGAGAGAGAGAGAGAGAGAGAGAGAGAGAGAGAGAGAGAGAGAGAGAGAGAGAGAGAGAGAGAGAGAGAGAGAGAGAGAGAGAGAGAGAGAGAGAGAGAGAGAGAGAGAGAGAGAGAGAGAGAGAGAGAGAGAGAGAGAGAGAGAGAGAGAGAGAGAGAGAGAGAGAGAGAGAGAGAGAGAGAGAGAGAGAGAGAGAGAGAGAGAGAGAGAGAGAGAGAGAGAGAGAGAGAGAGAGAGAGAGAGAGAGAGAGAGAGAGAGAGAGAGAGAGAGAGAGAGAGAGAGAGAGAGAGAGAGAGAGAGAGAGAGAGAGAGAGAGAGAGAGAGAGAGAGGAGAGAGAGAGAGAGAGAGAGAGAGAGAGAGAGAGAGAGAGAGAGAGAGAGAGAGAGTGTGTGTGTGTGTGTGTGTGTGTGTGTATGGTGGAACCAATTTGAACTGCCTCAAGTATCTCTATCCTTCCGGCTCACATCTTGTGACCAGAACTGAACAGCGCACAGTATATGAGATCTAACCATTTCTAGCCATGATACATAACGAATTATAGGTTATATGCAGCTGGGCATCGATGTCATAACGCCAAAATCTTTAACTTGTTGTAGAAGTTTACTAAGGATTTTGGACATATTTTTGGCACCAAATTACACAACTTTGCTTTCATCTTCATTGACATCCATCTGCCATGTCATGGGCTAATCTACCAATTATATAATTCTCACTGAATCTTAAGTCAGTTTCACAGTTATTTGTCGCCGACAAATTTTTTGGATTCTAATGGTGAGTCCTGTCTCTGGGTCACTGTTATATGTATACATTGGATAAAGTATGGGTTATAGATGTCAATGTGTTGGGTGTCAAGGAGAAGAGTGTCAAGGTGTGAGTTGTCAGGGAGTAGAGTGTCAAGGTGTGGAGTGTTAAGGAGAAGAGTGTCAAGGTGTGGGGTGTCAGGGAGTAGATCGAAAAGGTGTGGAATGTCAGAGGGTATAATGTCAAGGTGTTGGGTGTATGGGAGAGGAGTGTCAAGTTATGGGACGTAAGGATATACAGTGTTAAGGTGCCAGGGGGTAGAGTGTTAAGGTGTGTGGTGTTAGTGAGTATAGAGTCAAGGTGTGAGATGTACAAGGGTAGAGTGTCAAGGCGTGAGGTGTCATGGACTGCAATGTCAAGATGTCAATGTGTGGGGTGTCAAGGAGAAGAGTGTCAAGGTATGAGTTGTCAGGGAGTAGAGTGTCAAGGTGTGGGGTGTCAGGGAGTAGAGTGTTGAGGTGTGGAATGTCAGAGGGTATAATGTCAAGGTGTGGGGTGTATGGGAGAGGAGTGTCAAGCTGTGGGGCGTAAGGGTATACAGTGTTAAGGTGCCAGGGGGTAGAGTGTTAAGAGAGCTAGTAGAGTAAGAGTAGGTGTGATGTGTAGGTAGTGTCAGTGTGAGGTGACCATTGACTGCGTCAAGATTTGATTCGGCTACAAGCTGTGACCAGAAGTAAGCGTCAAGGTGTCAGATGAGATCAACATTCAGCTGATAATAAGAATTATAGGATGATGGGGTGTCAGGGGCATAAAGCCAAAATTTGTAAGCTAGTGTAGGTGTTCAAGGATTTTAGGTACATATTTTGTGCAAGTAGTAGTTACCAAGTTGTGATTTCATGAGCTCCAGAGTGTCAGGGGCTAAGTGTCTTGATAGTAAGTTCTCAAGTTTAAGGTTTCAAGTAGTTTGTGCCGACAAGGATAATTTTAATTATGGTGAGTGCTTGGTATGGTAAGTATCATATGAGAAGTATAGGGTTATAGATGTCAAGTGTTGGGTTGTCAAGGAGAAGAGTGTGTCAGTGTGAGTGTAGGAGAGGTGTCAAGGTGTGGAGTGGATTAAGGAAAGAAGATGTCAGAAGTGTGGTTGTGTTCGGAGGAAGTATGTCGAAAAGTGAGTGTGGTAAGTAGTCAGAGGTTAATGTCAATGTGGGTGGTAAGGTGTAGATGTGTGGTAGGTAGATGTCAGGTGTAGGGTGTCAAGGGTAAAGTGTTCAAAGGTGTGTGGGTGTCAGGGGTTGATGTCAAGGTGTGAGGTGTAAAGAGTAGATGTCAAGGGTGTTGGAGATGTCAGGTGGTGAGTGTCAAGGTGTAGGATGTCAGGGAGAATAGTGTGAAATTGTGGGGTGACAGATGATAAACTGTCAAGGTATGTGGTGTCTAGGGTAGAATGTCAAGGTGTGGGGTGTTAAAGAGTACAGTGTCAAGGTGTGTGGGGTGTTAGTGTGCGGTGTCGGTAGATAGAGTGTCAATGTGTGAGGTGTAAAGAGTAGAGTGTCAAGGTGTGGGTGTCAAGATGTATATGTCAAGAAGAGGTGTCAGGGGTTAGGGTGCAAGGTGTTAGGGAGTAGAGTGTGAAGGTGTGGGGTGTCAGGAAGTAAAACATAAATGTATGGGGTGTCAGGGAGTAGAGTGTGAAGGTGTTGAGTGTCAGGGGATGAAGTGTCAAAGTCTAGAGTGTAAGGGAGTGGTTTGTCAAGGTGTGGGTCTTCAGGGGGTAAAATGTCAAAGGCGTGGTGTGTCTGTGACTGTGTGTTAAGATGTGGAGTGTCAAAGTATATAATGTCAGGATTAGAGTGTCAAGTCGTTTGGTGTTAGGTGAGTAGAGTGTCAGGATGTGGTTTTGTTGAGAAGTAGAGTGTCAAGGTGTGGGATGTCAAGGTGTGTAGTGTCAGGGGGTAAAGTGTCAAGGTGTGGAATGTCAGGGCGTACTGTTTCATGGTGTGGCTCAAGATGTGGAGTGTTAGACTGCCAACGTTTGGGGTGTCAGGGAGTAGAACGTCAAGGTGAGGAGTGTCAGGGGGCAGAGTGTCAAGGTGTGGGGTGTTAGGGATTTGAGTGTCAATGTGTGGAGTGTTATGGAGTAGAGTGTCAAGGTGTGGAGTGTTAGGAACTAGAGTATCAAGGTGTGGGGTGTCAGGGGTAGAGTGTCAAGTTTTGGAGTGTCAAGCTGTTGGGTGTTAGAGGATAGGGTGTCAAGGTGTGAGGGGTCAGGGAGTAGAGAGTCGAGGTGTGGAAGGTCAGGAAGTTTGGTGTCAAGGCGTGAGGTGTCAGGGGATAGAGTGTCAAGGTTTGGGATGTCAGGGAATATTGTCACGTTGTGAGGTGTGAGGGAGTAGAGAGTCAGTGTAAGGTGTTAGGGGGTAGATTATCAATTATCCCTCAATCCTACTGTACCTAATAACCTTGCTCTTATTCACATTTACTCTCAGCTTTCTTCTTTTACACACTTTACCAAACTCACTCACTAGCTGGAAATATGTGAATTAGTTTCAACGGTAATCAAACCAGCGTATTCTCTGATCTTAACATGTCTGTATCGCCTGATTTGATATCGAAGAACGAAAACGATCGCAAATATGCTGACCTCGCTATTTTCATGTTATACAAATGCTGAGGACCAATGCAAAACTGTCATAAATTCTAATGTTCTTAAACTGGTACCTTATTGGCTAGACTAACGTTCCTTCGATATGCAAATCAGTAGTAGACATACGTCAGCTTAACGTTACATAGTCTAGTTAATATTACTCGCACACCCCATCTCCATTAAGCAAGCATACACTCGATAAACCTATTGCATTTGTACAATTTACAACTCTTTTGTTTCTAAATTCACGGTCAAACCATTCATTTTTACCTCTCCTGACCATCTAGTTAGTCATTGATTAGCTCATTGGGTTCAGTTAATACCATGTTCGTGGAGAGCGGTTCTCTGCACCCCGAAACAGAGAAATAATAAT
>NC_092283.1:97500-105000 GCF_036320965.1 Panulirus ornatus
TCCCCTCCACACCCCACTAGTCCCTGGGGTGTCTTCTCCACGCTCACTAGTCCCCGGGGTGTCAGCTCAACACTCATTAGTCCCTGGGATGTCCGCTCCACGATCACTAATCCCTGGTGTGTCCGTTCCACACGAGCAATCTCCGGAGTTTCCGTTCCACACCCTGTCAGTTCCTGGGATGTCCGCTCCACGCTCACTAGTCTCCGGCATGTCCTCTACACGCTCACTAGTCCGCGGGGTGTCCGCTCCACACCCACCAGTCTCTGAAGTTTCTGCTCCACACCCTGTAGGTCCCCGGGGTCTCACTCCACATCTATCAGTCCCGAGGGTATCCGCTTCACACTCACCAGTCCACCTTGTGTCCGTTTCACACTCACCAGTCCCCCGTGTGTCCGTTTCACACCCACCAGTCCCCGGGGTGTCCGCTCCACACCGACTAGGCCCCGGGGTGTCCGCTACAAACTCACCAGTCCTCAGGGTGTCCGCTCCACACCCACAAGTCCTTGGAATGCCCGCTCTATACCAACTAGTCTCCGGGGTGTCCGTTCTACATCCGCCAGTCCCAGGGGTGTCCGCTATACACCCACCAGTCCCCGGGGTGTCTCTCTCCACCTACTAGTCCACAGGGTGTCTGCTGTACACCCACCAGTCCCGGGGGTGTCCGCTCTATACCCACTAGTTCCTGGGGTGTCCGTTCCACACCCACTAGTCTCCGGGGTGTCCGCTCTACACCCACTAGTCTCTGGGGGTGTCCGCTCTAGACACACTAGTCTCCGGGGTGCCGGCTCTACTCCCATCAGTCCCCGGGATGTCCTCTCTACACCCACTATTCCCCGGGGTGTCCTCTCTACATCCACCAGTTCTGGGGTGTCCGCTCTACACCTACTAGTCCTCGGGGTGTCCGCTCTACATCGTTAGTCCCCGGGGTGTCTACTCTACACCCAACAGACCCTGGGATTTCCGCTCCACACCCATCACTCTCCAGGCTGTCCGCTTCACACACACCGGTCGCAGGGGTGTCGGCTCCACACCCACCCTTTCCTTGGGTGCCCATTCCACACCCATTACTCCGGGGTGTCCGCTCCACACCCACCAGTCCCCGGGGTGTCCGCTCCACACCCACAGGTCCCCTGGGTATCCACATCCAACCAGTTCCGAAGGTGTCCGCTCCACACTACAGTCCCCGGGGTGTCCGCTCCACACTCAACCAGTTTCTAGGGTGTCTGCTTGACACTCCAGTCCCTGGGGTGTCTGCTCCACACCCCATCGGTCCCCAGGGTGTCCGCTCCACACCCACCAGTCATCGGGGTGTCAACTCCACACCCACCAGTACCCGGGGTGTCAGCTCTACACCCACTAGTGCTCGGAGTGTTCACTCTACACCCACTAGTCCCCGGGGTGTCCGCTCTACACCCACTAGTCCCCGGCGTGTCCGCTTCACACCCACCAGTCCCCTGGGTGTCCACTTTACACCGACTAGCCCATGGGGTGTCCACTCTACACCCACTAATCCCCGGGGTGTCCGTTCTACACCCACTAGTCCCCGGAGTGTCCGCTTCACACCCACCAGTCCTCTGGGTGTCCACTCTACACCGACTAGCCCACGGGGTGTCCGCTCTACACCCACTAGTCCTCGGGTTGTCAGCTCTACACCCACTAGTCCCTAAGGTGTCCGCTATGCACCCACTAGTCCCCGGGGCGTCTGCTCTACACCCATCGGTCCCCGGGGAGGTCCGCTTCATACCCAATAATCCCCGGGGTGTCCACTTCACACCCACCAATCCCCGGGGTGTCCGCTTCACACCTACCAGTCCCTGGGGGGTCTGATCCACACCCCAACTGTCCTCAGGGTGTCTGCTCCACACCCATCACTTCTTGGGGGGTCCGATCTACACCCACCAATCATTGGGGTGTCCACTCCACACTCACCAGTCCTCTGGGTGTCCACTCTACACTCACTAGTCCCCGGGGTGTCCGGTCTACACCCACTTGTCCCCAGGGTGTCCCTTTCACACCCACCAGACTCCTGGGTGTTCACTCTACACCCACTAGTCCCCGGGGTGTCCGCCCTACACCCACTAGTTCTCGGGGTGTCCGCTTTACATTCACAGTCTCCTGGGTATCCACTCTACACCCACTAGTCTCCGGGGTGCCCGCCCTACACCCACTAGTTCCCGGGATGTCCGTTTCACACCCACCAGTCCCTTAGGTATCCACTCTACACTCACTAGTCCCGGGGTGCCCGCCCTAGACCCACTAGTTCCGGGGGTGTCCGCCCCACACCCACCAGTCCCTGGGGTGTCTGCTCCACACCCACCAGTCTCCGGGGTGTCCGCTTCACACCCACCAGTCCCCTGGGTGTCCACTCTACACCCATTAGTCCCCGGAGCGTCTGCTCCACACCCACCAGTCCCCGGGGCGTATGCTCTACACCCACCGGTCCCCGGGGCGTCCGCTTCACACCCACCAATCCCTGGAGTGTCCGCTTCACACCCGTCAGTCACTGGGGGAACTGCTCCACACCCCACCAGTCCCTATGGAGTCCGCTCCACACGCACCACTCCATGGGATGTCGGCTCTATACCCACCAGTCACTGGGGTGTCCGCTTCACACCCACCAGTCCCATGGGTGTTCACTCTGCATCCACTAGTCCCCGGGGTGTCCGGTCTACACTCATTTGTCCCTGGGGTGTTCGTTTCACACCCACCAATCTCCTGGGTGTCCACTCTACACCCACTAATGCCCGGGGTGTCCGCTCTACACCCACTAGTCCCCGGGGTGTCTGCTCCACTTCCACCAGTCCCTGGGTGTCTGCTCCACACCCACCAGTCCCCGGGGGGTCCGCTCCACACTCACCAGTCCCCGGTGGGAGTCTGCTACACACCCCACCAGTCCCCAGGGTGTCCGCTCCACACCCACCAGTCCCCGGGGGGTCTACTTCACACCCTCCAGTCTTTGGGGGTCTGCTCCACACCCTACCACTTCCCAGGGTGTCCGCTCCACACCCACCAGTCCTCTGGGTGTCCACTCTACACCCACTAGTCCCCGGGGTGACCAGTCTACACCCACTTGTCCTTGGGGTGTCCGTTTTACACCCACCAGTCCCCTGGGTGTCCACTCTACACCCACTAGTCCCCGGGGTGTCCGCTATACACCCACTAGTCCCCGAGGTGTCCGCTTTTCACCCACTAGTCCCCGGAGTGTCCGCTCTACGTCCACTAGTCCCCGGGGTGTCCACTTGACACCCACCAGTCCCCTGGGTGTCCACTTTACACCCACTAGTTCCTGGGTGTCTGCTCCACACCCACCAGTCCTCGGGGTGTTTTCTCCGCACTCACTAGTCCCCGGCGTGTCTGCTCTACACCCACCAGTCCTCAGGGTGTCCACTCTACTCTCCAGTCCCCGGAGTGTCTGGTCCATACTCCACCAGTCCCCTGGGTGTCCGCTTCTCACTCCACTAGTCCTCTGGGTGTCCTTTCCACTCTCACTAGTTCCCGGGTTGTCAGCTCCACACTCACTAGTCCCCGGTGTGTCCGTTGCATACCCATCAGTCCCTCAGATTGTTCGCTCCACACCCACCAGTCCCCCGGGGTTTCTGGTCCACACCCACCAGCCTGCTGGGTGTTACCTGCCAGTCCCCGGGATGTTCCCTCTTCACCTGCTAACCCCCGTGGTGTCCCCTCTTCACAACCAACAGACCCGGGGATGTCCCTTTTGAACCCACCTGTCCCTAGTGTGTCCCCTCCTCACCCACCAGTTTCCTGGTGACCCCTATACACCCACAAATACCCATGGAAAAATCTTCACTTCCAGCAGTCCCCTCGGTGTCTTTCCTCATATACACCAGTCCCCGGGGTGCCTGTCTCCTCCATACTCACCAGTCCCCGGCAAAGCTTCGAATCGGCAGCTGGTCCAGAGTCCTCTCAGCTGTTCATCCTCCCCTAAGGACAGGCAGTTAAAATTGGAGCATGGCGTAAGCTCGTGTGTGTGTGTGTGTGTGTGTGTGTGTGTGTGTCCATACACACATACACAGGAGTAAAGTCATGATGCTTATATACAAGGTTAAGAGACCAGGCAACACGAGTGTAAAACTGTCTCTCTCCTTGACAGACAAATATTAATAAATAGTAATCACACACAAGCCTTACCCAGGTAGCCAAGTATCGATCAGCCCCGATGGGAGGATGAACACCTTTGGTTGAGTGTGGGCTGACCGTCACGCCCAGGATTCGAAACCATGTGGGCCCGACTCCAGGCGGACCAGTTCTGGCTCACAGTCAGTTACAATAACCAGTACACAATGGAAGCGGGCTGTGAAATGACTTGTGTACATCGCGGGGAGAAGTTTCACATTCATGGGAACCCATTTCTTGTACTTTTGTACCGTCAAGGAGAATGTTAAATCTTTATAAGTTGCCAGTCTCCGCCCAGAACATTCCGGCCATGCACCATTTTTCAGGTGGTAACTCTGGTTCTGCATTATGTGAGGAACTGCGTTTGTGAATATCCTCCAGTTGACTTAGGAACTTAGATGTTATCAGGTCACCCCTCTCCCTTTTCTCCTACCAGGTGGTCGGCCGCGTAGCCTTCAAACTTATATTGTAGCTAAGCTCTCTTAATTCCAGTACCATCTTGGTGGCTCTTCAGTGGACCGTCTCAGCGTTTCTTTCGGTGCGATAACCAGACCTGTGAGGCATAATCCAGTTTGTGTGTTTGTAGTTACCTATTTGTAATATACGGGAAAGGGGTTTTCCATTCTCAGGGCCCCCATCTCTTGAACATTTTCTGCTATCATACAACTTCTTAAATTTATGTATGCTGTCTGTATGAACCATGTCTTAAGTCACTTTATTCCATTCATCCACCACTCTTTTTCCATTTTCTTTTTAACAAGCATTTTACATATTTTCATGCTATATCCCTAAGTTGTCCTATCTTTACATATTGAAGAACTGTTCACTGTCTACATCATCGATCTGTTTTAGAAACTTAAAGGTCGTGATCAGTCTTTTTTTATGTTAGCTGAGGCCCTTATCAAGGCCATCCCACTAACGCTGATGATACAGCACTGGTGGCTGATTCGGGTGAGAAACAGCAGAAGCTGGTGACTGAGTTTGGTAAAGTGTGTGAAAGAAGAAAGCTAAGAGTAATTGTGAATAAGAGCAAGGTTATTAGGTACAGTAGGGTTGAGAGACAAGTCAACTGGCAGGTAAGTTTGAATGGAGAAAAATTAGAGGAAGTGAAGTGTTTTAGATATCTGGGAGAGAATTTGGCAGCGAATGGAACCATGGAAGCGGAATTGAGTGGGGAGTTCTGGGAGCGTTGAAAAATGTGTTTAAGGCGAGAACATTATCTCGCAAAGCAAAAATGGGTACGTTTGAAGGAATAGTGGTTCCAACAATGCTATATGGTTGCGAGGCGTGGGCTATAGATAGAGTTGTGCGGAGAAGGGTGGATGTGTTGAAAATGAGATGTTTGAGGACAATATGTGGTGTGAGGTGGTTAGATCGAGTAAGTAATGAAAGGGTAAGAAAGATGTATGGTAATAAAAAGAGTGTGGTTGAGAGAGCAGAAGAGGGTGTTTTGAAATGGTTTGGTCACATGGAGAGAATGAGTGAGGAAAGATTGACCAAGAGGATATATGTGTCAGAGTAGAAGGGAAAGAGGAGAGGTGGGAGACCAAATTGGAGGTGGAAAGATGGAGTGAAAAAGATTTTGAGTGATCGGGGCGTGAACATACAGGAGGGTGAAAGGCGTGCAAGGAATGGAGTGAATTGGAACGATGAGGTATACCGGGGTCGACGTGCTGTCAGTGGATTGAATCAGGGCATGTGAAGGAATGGGATGTATTTAGGGAAGCACTGATGTCATGCGCAAAAGATGCTTGTGGCATGAGAAGCGCGGGAGGTGGGCAGATTAGAAAGGGTAGTGAGTGGTAGGATGAAGAAGTAAGATTATTAATGAAAGAGAAGAGAGAGGCGTTTGGACGATTTTTGCAGGGAAATAATGCAAATGAGTGGGAGATGTATAAAAGAAAGAGACAGGAGGTCAATAGAAAGGTGCAAGAGGTGAAAAAGAGGGCAAATGAGAGTTAGGGTGAGAGACTATCACTAGATTTTAGGGAGAATAAAAAGATGTTTTGGAAGGAGGTAAATAAAGTGCGTAAGACAAGGGAACAAATAGGAACTTCAGTGAAGGGGACTAATGGGGAGGTGAAAACAAGTAGTGGTGATGTTAGAAGGAGATGGAGTGAGTATTTTGAAGGTTTGTTGAATGTGTTTGATGATAGAGTGGCAGATATAGGGTGTTTTGGTCGAGGTGGTGTGCGAATTGAGAGGGTTAGGGAAAATGATTTGGTAAACGTAGAAGAGGTAGTAAAAGCTTTGCGGAAGATGTAAGCCGGCAAGGCAGCAGGTTTGGATGGTATCGCAGTGGAATTTATTAAAAAAGGGGTGATTGTATTGGTGACTGGTTGGTAAGGTTATTTAATGTATGTATGACTCATGGTGAGGTGCCTGAGGATTGGCGGAATGCTTGCATAGTGCCACTGTACAAAGGCAAAGGGGACAAAGGTGAGTGCTCAAATTACAAAGGTGTAAGTTTGTTGAGTATTCCTGGGAATTATATGGGAGGGTATTGATTGAGAGGGTGAAGGCATGTACAGAGCATCAGACTGGGGAAGAGCAGTGTGGTTTCAGAAGTGGTAGAGGATGTGTGGATCAGGTGTTTGCTTTGAAGAATGCATGTGAGAAATACTTAGAAAAACAAATAGATTTGTATGTAGCATTTATGGATCTGGAGAAGGCATATGATAGAGTTGATAGAGATGCTCTGTGGAAGGTATTAAGAATATATGGTGTGGGAGGCAAGTTGTTAGAAGCAGAGAAAAGTTTTTATCGAGGATGTAAGGCATGTGTACGTGTAGGAGGAGAGGAAAGTGATTGGTTCTCAGTGAATGTACGTTTGCGGAAGGGGTTTGTGATGTCTCCATGTGTGTTTAATTTGTTTATGGATGGGGTTGTTAGGGAGGTGACTGCAAGAGTTTTGGAAAGAGGGGCAAGTATTCAGTCTGTTGTGGATGCGAGAGCTTGGGAAGTAAGTTGTTCGCTGATGATACAGCGCTGGTGGCTGATTCATGTGAGAAACTGCAGAAGCTGGTGACTGAGTTCGGCAAAGTGTGTGAGAGAAGAAAGTTGAGAGTAAATGTGAATAAGAACAAGGTTATTAGGTACAGTTGGGTTGAGGGTCAAGTCAACTGGGAGGTAAGTTTGAATGGAGAAAAAGTGGAGGAAGTAAAGTGTTTTAGATATCTGGGAGTGGAATTGGCAGCGGATGGAACCATGGAAGCGGAAGTGAATCATAGGGTGGGTGGGTTGGGGGGGGGCGCGAAAATTCTGGGAGCTTTGAAGAGTGTCTGGAAGTCGAGAACATTATCTCGGAAAGCAAAAATGGGCATGTTTGAAGGAATTGTGGTTCCAACAATGTTGTATGGTTGCGAG